>NW_022603244.1:0-31142 GCF_008692095.1 Etheostoma spectabile
GTGGGCAGAGACGAGCGCGCTTCCTTTTTTTTGTGGTTGATTTAAGAGCTCATGCTTCTGCAATCGTACTAATTGCACTGCTGCACATTCACTCAGAGGGAGGTTTTCATTCCAACAACTACAACGCACACCACCACACACACACACACACCACACCACCACCACACACACACACCCACCTCGCAACAGGAAACTTAGACATGCAACTGATTATCGTTCTCTTTCTGTTTGCCTCCGCGTTGTGTTTTGATACAACTGAAGGTCAAAGTTACTTCCTCTTTCCACACTCACACAGCATGTTGGATTGCTATACTTGTGAGACCCTGTATTTACATAATCAATGCTGAGCCTCAAACTCCACCTTCACCCTAATTCTAAACTCTCAAACGGTCCTTTGAAGTAAGGATAAAAAGTCCTCCATTTCTGAAATGTCCTCATTCTCAAGGTCTAAAACTTTCGTAGGACCTCACAAAGATAGAAGTGCAAGAGCCCACACACACGCACAGACTGGATTCCTTGCCAAAAAGTGAATGCCAGAGCTGTCGTATGACTTCAGGACTGAAAACGACGTTTCTGTTGGTAGCTGCGCTCTGATTGGAACTTAACTCTTTGGTTTCTGGTGTTTGTCTTTAGCTCAGGGAGACAGGAGGAGAATGTTAGGTCCTGCCCCAGAATCCTGTTTCAACAAGAAATATGTCAAAAGATATTACCCAAGATGTTAGACAAGACATTACACAAGATTCACAAAACAAGCTGCTTTATATGACTCTATAGAAACTCTGAATTTGTCAAGCTCAAAACATTTTGGTGTGATACAACTAAATCCGAGAGTTTGTCTGTCAAATTATTAGAGTTAATAACGTTAGATTGCATTTTAATCCCTCTTCATAATGCAAGTGTGTGTGTGTGTGTGTTGTGTGTGTGTGTGTGTGTGTGTGTGTGTGTGTGTTTCCTCTGCAGGGATATCTGGTCTCTGGGCTGTGTCCTGTATGAATCTGCACCCTGAGGCATCCAGTAAGCTGCACAACGCCAAGCACACACCCACACACACACCACAAACACACAGCTAGAACTAGATATGATATTTGATGCTGATACTTTAACTATTATTTGAGTAACTTTTGAGTAAAGTTTGAATGTCAGACTTTAATAAATGAGTTACTGTGTGTCTGTCCATCCGTCTGTCTGTCTGTGTGTCTGTGTGTCTGTCTGTCTGTGTGTGTCTGTGTGTCTGTTCGTGTCCTGTCTGTCTGTGTGTTGTGGGTCTGTGCATGTCTGTCTGTCTGTCTGTCTGTCTATCCGTCTGTGTGTCTGTCTGTCTGTGTGTCTGTCTGTCTGTCTGTCTGCTGTCTGTCTATCTGTCCGTCTGTCTGTGGTTCTGTCTGTCTATATCTTTCTATCTGTCTTGCTGTGTGTCTGTCTGTCTATATATCTTTTATCTGTCTGTCTGTCTGTCTGTCTGTCTGTTTGTCCATCTGTCTATGTCTTTCTGTCCGTCTGTCTGTCTGTCCGTCTGTGTGTCTGTGTGTCTTTCTGTCTGGCCATCCGTCTGCTGTCCGTCTGTCTGTCCGTCTGTCTGTCCGTCTGTCTGTCTGTCTGTCTCTCTCCGTCCGTCTGTCTGTGTGCTGTCTGTCTCCCTGTCTGTCTGTGTGTGTCTGTCTCCCTGTCTGTCTGTCTCCCTGTCTGTCTGTGTGTCTGGCTCCCTGTCTGTCCTCCCCTGCAGTTTGAGGGCAGCAGTCTCCGTCAGCTGGTCAGTAAAATCTGCAGGGGACGCTACAACCCAGCGCCCAGCCGCTATCCTACGACCTGCGCTTGCTCATCACACAACTCTTTAAGGTTAGACTCCTAACTCACTAATTTGTCTTGACTGTGTGTGGATACGAAGTCAGTCAGCCGACATTAAGTGTGCAAATAGCAGTTGTAGCAGTTGAACCTAGACATTGATTAGACGCGCAGAATTCTGTAAACACATCTCCTCCCCAAGCAAAGCGCAGCCACAGATCACAAACACAACACACTCAGTCAGGCAGGGCTCAATATGGAAAGTCCAGGGTTCAACAATAAGTGTCTCCTGATTGCCCAGGGCAAGTAAAACGCCACGTGGGCAAGTAAATTTGGAATAATACAGCGTGGGCGTCTTGTATCATAATCATATGATTTGAATGTGCCGTTAGCCAACAAAAGAATGAGGTGGCGTGCAATGCTATTGACGTTTTTTTCCACATTTCTTTACACCTGCTTTTAACGTTTGAATTTTTATTTTTAATGTTTTGGGACTTTTTGTTTACATCGTCGTTGCCACTTTTTTGACAGTATTTTAATTGGGTTTTGTTTACACATTTTTTGTTTTTAAAGTTTGACATTTCGATATTTTGTGTTTAGCCAAAAAGGATTGAGGTGGCGTGCAAAGCTTTTGACATTGTTTTTATACATTTCTTACACGTGCTTTTAACGTTTGACTTTAAAAAAAATTTTTGGGACTTTTTGTTTACATCATTGACGTTTTTATTATTTACACTACCGTTCAAAAGTTTGGGGTCACCCAACAATTTTTGTGTTTTCCTGAAAAGTCACACTTATTCACCACCATACGTTGTGAAATGAAGAAAATAGAGTCAAGACATTGACAAGGTTAGAAATAATTTTGTATTTGAAATAAGATTTTTTTACATCAAACTTGCTTTCGTCAAAGAATCCTCCATTTGCAGCAATTACAGCATTGCAGACCTTTGGCATTCTAGCTGGATTGGTTGGATGGCACTTCTTGCGTACCATACGGTCAAGCTGCTCCCACAACAGCTCAATGGGGTTCAGATCTGGTGACTGCGCTGGCCACTCCATTACCGATAGAATACCAGCTGCCTGCTTCTGCTCTAAATAGTTCTTGCACAATTGGAGGTGTGTTTAGGGTCATTGTCCTGTTGTAGGATGAAATTGCTCCAATCAAGCGCTGTCCACTGGGTATGGCATGGCGTTGCAAAATGGAGTGATAGCCTTCCTTATTCAGAATCCTTTTACCCTGTACAAATCTCCCCCTTACCAGCACCAAAGCACCCCCAGACCGCATATTACCTCCACCATGCTTAACAGATGGCGTCAGGCATTCTTCCAGCATCTTTTCATTTGTTCTGCTCTCACAACGTTCTTCTTTGTGATCCAAACACTTCAAACTTGGATTCATCCGTCCACAACACTTTTTTCCAGTCTTCCTCTGTCCAATGTCTGTGTTCTTTTGCCCATCTTAATCTTTTCTTTTATTGGCCAGTCTCAGATATGGCTTTTCTTTGCCACTCTGCCCTGAAGCCCGACCCGCAGCCGCCTCTTCACTGTAGATGTTGACACTGGTGTTTTGGCGGGTTCTATTTTATGAAGATGCCAGTTGGGGACCTGTGAGGCGTCTGTTTCTCACTAGAGACTCTAATGTACTTATCTTCTTGCTCAGTTGTGCAACGCGGCCTCCCACTTCTTTTTCTACTCTGGTTAGAGCCTGTTTGTGCTGTCCTCTGAAGGGAGTAGTACACCCGTTGTAGGAAATCTTCAATTTCTTAGCAATGTCTCGCATGGAATAGCCTTCATTTCTAAGGACAAGAATAGACTGTCGAGTTTCAGATGAAAGTTCTCTTTTTCTGGCCATTTTGAGCGTTCAATTCACCCCACAAATGTGATGCTCCAGAAACTCAATCTGCTCAAAGGAAGGTCAGTTTTGTAGCTTCTGTAACGACCTAAACTGTTTTCAGATGTGTGAACATGATTGCACAAGGGTTTTGTAATCATCAATTAGCCTTCTGAGCCAATGAGCAAACACATTGTACCATTAGAACACTGGAGTGATAGTTGCTGGAAATGGGCCTCTATACACCTTTGTAGATATTGCACCAAAAAACAGACATTTGCAGCTAGAATAGTCATTTACCAAATTAGCAATGTATAGAGTGTATTTCTTCAAAGTTAAGACTAGTTTAAAGTTATCTTCATTGAAAAGTACAGTGCTTTTCCTTCAAAAATAAGGACATTTCAATGTGACCCCAAACTTTTGAACGGTAGTGTATTTAAAACTTTTTTTTTATTGCCACAAGTAAAAAAACCTTGGCGTTGAACTCTGAAAGTCACATCAAAATGTAAAATCCCGCCTTCTATCACTTTTATAGTTTTATAGTGTAGATAGGCATGTACAGCATGTGGATGTCTCTGATGTCTCTCATGTAGTCATGTTGTGGTGTATAAAGTCTTTATGTGAGGCTTCGTACAGAAGGTCACAACTAATTTCCTTGAAAATAAAGAGTCTATCTACCTACCTATCAATCTACCACTATCACTTGTATGTGTGTAGAAAGGAAATAGTATTGAGTAAAAGTTGACATATTCCAGTCTGTGATTATCCATCAACATACATTCTTTTAATTTTAGTCTAAATAATTCCTAATTTCCGATTTTCTAACTCACACATTAGTATAATCTCCTATAAATAAGTTTTTGACCATAATTCCAATATTAACTGTGAAACGGAAGTTAATAAATGAGTTTTGGAGTGTTTAAAACGTCAAAAAAAGCTGACAAAATGTAAGAAAAAGTTAAAAACGTTGATAAAAAGCGTAAAAAAAAATGTGTATTTTCAATTCAACATCAACACGGTTAAACAATTGGACTTTTGATTGAGACGTGCACATCAGTGTCAGTGACTCGAATTTCTGAACCTCGGTGACTCAAACTATTGGAACTCTAATGACTTATTTGCACCACTGAGGAGGAACCTTAAACTGGAACTCCTTCATGCCTGCACTGAGTGCAGAACAGTGTGGGAGTACAAATGTGTCTGTTTCTCAAGATGCAGATGTGTGATTTTGTCCTTTTTTGGTTTAAGTTGTATTTATTAAACTTCAGAAACCATTAAGACGTTTTCACAATTTCCTAGACAGTGGGGGGGGGGAGGGTCACCAGATGCCTCTCAATACAATATCATCACGATACTTATGCCACGATACAATATTATTGCGATTTTAAACATATTGCAATATTCTGCGATATACTGCAATTTATAACCTTTTTTCAAACTTCTAATTTTCCCCAATTTCAAATGGCGTTACCAAAAGGAAACTTAGTCAACATCTGTTTTACCTATAAAGAAACATATCTCTGTTTGTTCATCTCACTTCAATGTTATTGCTGCAAAATGAGACAAACTGACCAACACATATATATTATAATATATAATCAAAGATCCATACATTGTGCATCAATACAGTATTGCCACTGAAAATATTGCGACACAATGCTGTATCGATGTTTTCCCTCACCCCTACTAGACAGATAATTTTCTGAACGGTGTCCCTTTAATCACCTGCTAAGTTCTCCCAGTTCAAACTGCAAAACAAGTGTAAGTAAAGAGAAAAAGTGAATGTCAGGATGTCAGGAAACTGTTAGAGCAGCTGTTCAGGATATCAGCCCAGCACATGAGGAAGCTGTACACACTCAGGCAGATATCACATACAGCAGTATGCAGACAGTTGTGAACACTGTACAGCACCGTCAATGATGTATCTGTAAACCCTTGTGTTGTCCTTCCTGGTTAAAACTAAATATGAACAATTTTTTGATGGTTTTTCGAAACCTTTTTGAAGCTTTTTTGACACTTTTTCTACACTTTTTTTGACACTTTTTTGACTATCTTTCAATGCTTTTTCAACGCTTTTTTACACCTTTTTGACGCTTTTTTAACACTTTTTTGATGCGTTGAGATACTTTTATCACTTTTGGATGCTTTTTTCAACATTTTCTTCATTTTGTAACCCTACCATCAGTTTATGTACACATCACTAACACTATATATCACCACTAGTTTTACACTATTTTATTTTTGAATTTATGGTCAAGAACGTAATTTATTTGAAATTATATCATTTTTTTGTCCTTTGTCAATGTTTTCTGATGTAGGAACTTTTAAAAAACGGGTTTCATATTGTACAGAAAGTAGACAATACTGTTGGAAATCTACATTTTTTTCACTTGTTGAGTGTGTTTTTATTGGACTGTACCAATAATTAGTAATCGTAATTATAAAAGTGTCTTCTGAATTGATGCTGCTCTTCAGTGTTCAACTTTACTTTGATTGTGTACACACACACACTAACACACACACACACACGCATGCACACACAACACACACGGACACAAACACACATATATACACAAACACAAACACACCCGCACACAAACACACACGCATGCACACACAAACACACACAAACACACACACGCATGCACACACAAACACGCATGCACACATAAACACACACGCACACAAACACACACACACGGATGCACACACAAACACACACACACATGCACACTTGCACGCACATGGACGCACTCACGCCCACACACACACACATGCATGCACACACACCACACCCACACACAACACAAACATGTAAACACACACACACACTCACACTCTCACACGCACACACACACGCACTCACACACACACTCACGCACACGCACTCACACACACACACACATGCTCGCACATACACACACACACTCACGCATGCACACACAAACATGCAAACACACTCACACACACACACACACACGCACTGTGTTTCAGGTTAACCCCCGAGACCGTCCCTCGGTCAGCTCCGTCCTCAGGCGTCCCTTCCTGGAGAAGCACATCAGCAAACACCTAGACCCACAGGTACAGATCAGTCTGATTGGTTGACTGATCAGTTCAACAGCTTCATTTCTTTTTTTATAATTGATAGAGACGGAGCACGTTAGTGAACATCAGTATAAAATACAAGATGTAAGCATTCCCGGAATTAGCAAGAATGATGATGTATCTTGGCAAGTATTTGATCAACTACATTACAGATTTTGAGTATTGGTTACTCCTTGGCCACTTTATTAGGTACACATATATTTAATGCTAGATCTGCCACAAATTCTACATTGAGGAAGATTATAATACTGCTTTTGTAAATGTGTATGGATGTTTATGTACGTGTGTGTGTCTGTATATGTGTGTGTATGTGCCCGTGTGTGTGTGCGTGCTTGTTTGTATGTGTGTGTGTGTGTGTGTGTGTGTGTGTGTGTGTGTCCGTCTGTGTGTGTGTCTATCCTTTGTGTTTGTGCCTGTGTGTGTGTGTGTGTGTATGTGTCTGTCCGTGTGTTTGTGCCTGTGTGTGCGTGTGTGTGTTGTGTGTGTGTTTGTGCGTTTGTGTGTGCGTGTATGCGTGTGTGCGTGCTTGTTTGTATGTGGGTCTGTGTGTGTGTGTGGGTGTGTGTGTGTCTGTCTGTGTGCGTGTGTGTGTGTGTGTGTGTGTGCGTATGTATGCGTGTGTGCGTGCTTTTTTTGCGGCGTGTGTGTGTATGTGTGTGTGTGTGTGTGTGCCTGTAGATGATGCAGGAGGAGTTCAGCCACACGGTGCTGCATCGAAACAGAGCATCATCTCAGGCGGCTAAAAGGAGAGCAGGAGCTGCAGGTAACAACGCACATACCACAGACCAGACACAACAACAGTAGCAGCAGTGGGCTCATCAGATGAGTTTGTTGTGGGTTCTGGCGCCACCGAGTGGTCGCTCACTGCTGCTTGCTTGGCTCCAGCTGCCGGCCGTCAACACGTTCAGCGCTGGAAAGAATTATTCAGATCTTTACTTCAGTAAAAGTACTAATACCACACTCTGTTACAGTAAAAGTCCTGCATTGAAGATGTAACTTCAGTTAAAGTGTGTAAGTATCATCAGGAAAATGTACTTAAAGTATAAAATTAAAGAACTATCCTCCCATTGTAGAAAGAGTAAAGGATCCTAGTAAGTAAAGTAAATAGTAATTAAAGTAACTAGTGACTAAATCTGTCAGATGAATGTATAACTAAGTAACTAGTACCTAAAGTAACTGGTAACTAAAGCTGTCATGAACGTAGTTGAGTAAAAAGTAGAATATTTCTCTCTAAAATGTAGCGGAGTAGAAGTAGAAAGTAACATGAAAAGAAAGACTCGAGTAAAGTACAAGTACCTCAACATCTGGATTTAAGTACAGTAGTGGAGTAAATGGAGTAAATGTACTCAGTTACATTCCAGCGCTGGTCTCACACATTTCATCTGATAATCTGAAGAGAAAACACGACTCTCTTCTCCTCTCGTACCGCTCCATCTCCCCGGAGACGAGCTGAATCCTGATTGGATAGTGACAGCGCCACATCATGGCTCGCTTTATTTTTTGGTAACATCACAACACAAAGTCTTGAATCATTGAGGGGGTGTCTGGTATTTTAATAGAACTGCAACTTACTTTATTATTTTCATCTTTGATTAATGTCTGGATCATTTTCCGGATGAATGGATTAGTTGTTTGGTCTTTAAAATGTCAGAAAATTAAGAAAAATGTGGATCAGTATTTCCCAAGTTTTTGCTGGACAGAAAGGGAAGGAAAAACTGTCTCTGTAAAGTAACTAAAGCTGTCAGACAAATGTAGTGGTGCAAAAAATGCAATATCTGCCTCTGAGATGTAGGGGAGGAATAGTAGATCGAAGCAGAACTTGGAAATACTCAAGGAAAGTACAAGTAGCTTGAATTAGTTCTTAACCCTCATGTTGTCCTCGGGTCAAATTGACCCGTTTTCCTATATCAATATTCTTTTTAATTACCCAATATAACATGATTGATTCCACACAACGCTCATTGGCAAGTACAAAGCTCTACTTTCTTTAATTTTGGGGTGTCTTATTCAATTTTATAGCATTTAAAAAAAAAGAAATTATAGCGTTTTTTGAAATAGTATTGAGTAAAAGTTGACATATTCCAGTTTGTGATTATCCATCAGCATACATTCCTTTAATTTAGTCTCAATAATTCCTAATTTCTGCTTCATAACTGAAACATTTGGTATAATTTCCTAAATGAGGTTTATTGACTATAAATTTCAAAAACAACTGTAAAACTACAGTTAATAAGTTAGTTAAGTAAGTAAGTCACGTAGTGTTGAAAACATCAAAAAAAGTGACAAAAGTGTTGAAAAAAGGGACAAAAACGTAAGAAAAAGTTAAAAACATTGATAAAAAGCGTCAATAAAAGTGCTGATTTTCAATTTTGATGGAAGACAACACAACGTTAAGCACAGTCCTTGAGAAAACATAAACTCATGACAGGAGACGCCATTCAAAGTGGCACCAACTGTAACTACCCTGGTCATAAAGGAATCCACACTTCATATGTCCATTTTTACCTTTATTCCTTAAAGAAGAATGATGGAACACCGTGAAAACATGCTTGCCTGGTAGACCAGCAGCAGAATAAAACAAAATCAGGAGCTTAACAGTTTGCTATTCATAGTCCCCAGTTTCTCTCCTCCGTTCGCGACGCTACTGTCCAAAACGTCCGTCCTGGATCTTGTAGCTTACCAAAATAAAATTGTTCATACTGAATGTACCAAAGGGCAAAATACAAGGCGAGGCAAGGCAAGGAAGCTTTATTTATATAGCACATTTCAGCAACATCAAAGTGCTTTACACAAAATCATAAAACAGATAAAACACAAGTGTAAACTTGAGACTACCTACACACACTAATTAGTCACTGTTAGTGCTACCTTTCGTGATCACCCTCATTGTCACTACCCTTCACAACTCTATTTTTAGAGACGTTACCTTTCGTCTCCTTGGACTCTTCTTCACACTATCCAGCCATCCATCCATCCATCTTCAGCCGCTTATCCGGTATTGGGTCGCGGGGGCAGCAGCTCCAGTAGGGGACCCCAAACTTCCCTTTCCCGAGCCACATCAACCAGCTCCGACTGGGGGATCCCGAGGCGTTCCCAGGCCAGGTTGGAGATATAATCTCTCCACCTAGTCCTGGGTCTTCCCCGAGGCCTCCTCCCAGCTGGACGTGCCTGGAACACCTCCCTAGGGAGGCGCCAAGGAGGCATCCTTACCAGATGCCTGAACCACCTCAACTGGCTCCTTTCGACGCTCTACTCCGAGCTCCTCTCGGATGACTGAGCTTCTCACCCTATCTCTAAGGGAGACGCCAGCCACCCTCCTGAGGAAACCCATTTCGGCCGCTTGGATCTTGTTCTTTCGGTCATGACCCAGCCTTCATGACCATAGGGTAGGAACGAAAATTGCCCGGTAGATCGAAAGCTTTGCCTTCTGGCTCAGCTCTCTTTTCGTCACAACAGTGCGATACACGGAATGTAATACCGCACCCGCTGCTCCAATTCTCCGACCAATCTCACGCTCCACGTCCCCTCACTCGCGAACAAGACCCCCAAGGTATTTAAACTCCTTCACTTGGGGTAAGGACCAACTCCCTACCCAAAGAAAGCACTCCATCGGTTTCCTGCTGAGAACCATGGCCTCAGATTTAGAGGTGCTGATCCTCATCCCAGCCGCTTCACACTTGGCTGCAAACTGATCCAGTAAGCCCTGAAGGTCACAGGCCGATGACGCCATCAGGACCACATCATCTGCAAAAAGCAGCGATGAGATCCAGAGCCCACCAAACTGCAACCCCTCCCCGCCCCAACTACGCCTCAATATCCTGTCCATAAATATTATAAACAGGATTGGTGACAAAGCGCAGCCCTGGCGGAGGCCAACCCTCACCTGGAATGAGTCCAACTTACTGCCGAGAACCCGGACACTTCTTTTGCTTTGGTCATACAGAGATTGGAAGGCCCTGAGAAGGGACCCCCTCACCCAATACTCCTGCAGCACCTCCCACAGTTTTTTCCCGGGGATCCGGTCATACGCTTTCTCCAGATCCACAAAACACATGTAGACTCGTTGGGCATAATCCCAGGCCCCCTCCAAGATCCTTGCAAGAGTGAAGATCTGATCCGTTGTTCCACGACCAGGACGGAATCCGCATTGTTCCTTTTAAATCCAAGGTTCGACTATCGGCCGAACCCTCCTTTCCAGCACTTTACCAGGGAGGCTGAGAAGTGTGATACACCTGTATTTGGCACACACTCTCTGGTCCCCCTTTTTAAAGAGGGGTACCACCACCCCGGTCTGCCACTCCTTAGGCACTGTCTCAGACCTCCACCTAATGTTAAAGAGGCGTGTCAACCAAGACATCCCCTCCACACCCAGAGCTTTCAGCATTTCTGGACGGACCTCATCAATCCCCGAGGCTTTGCCGCTGTGGAGTTGTTTAACTACCTCAGTGACTTCCACCAGGGAAATTGACGTTAATCCTCCATCATCCTCCAGCTCTGCCTCCACCACAGAGGACGTGTCAGCTGGATTTAGGAGTTCCTCAAAGTGCTCCTTCCACCGCTCTATTACCTTCTCAGTTGAGGTTAACAACGTCCCATCCTTACTGTACATAGCTTGGATGATTCCTTGCTTCCCCCTCCTGAGGTGGTGAACGGTTTTCCAGAAGCACCTTGGTGCTGACCGAAAGTCCTTCTCCATGTCTTCTCCGAACTTCTCCAACACCCGCTGCTTAGCCTCTGTCATGGCAGAGGCTGCAGCCCTTCAGGCCTGTTGGTACCTTGCAACTGCCTCCGGAGTCCCCCAGGATAACATATCCCGGAAGGACTCCTTCTTCACCACCAGTGTCCACCAAGGTGTTTGTGGGTTACTGCCCCTTGAGGCACCTAAGACCCTAAGACCACAGGTTGCCGCCGCAGCTTCAGCAATGGAAACATTGTCCACTCAGGTTCAATGCCCCCAGCCTCCACAGGGATGCCCGAAAAGCTCCGCTGGAGGTGTGAGTTTAAAGTCCGTCAGACAGGGGCGTCCTCCAGACGTTCCCAATTTACCCGCACTACCCGTTTGGGCTTACCAGGTCTGTCCAGAGTCTTCCCCCACCCCCTAACCCAACTCAGAACCAGATGGTGATCAGTTGACAGCTCCGCCCCTCTCTTCACCCGAGTGTCCAAAACATACGGCCTCAGATCAGATGAAACGATAATAAAACCGATCATTGATCTTTGGCCTAGGGTACTCTTGTACCAAGTACACTTATGAGCATCCCTATGTTTAAACATGGTGTTTGTGATGGACAATCCATGACTAGCACAGAAGTCCAACAACAGACAACCACTCTGGTTCAGATCAGGGAGGCCGTTCATCCCAATCACGCCTCTCCAAGTATCTCCATCATCACCCACGTGTGCATTGAAGTCCCCCAGCAGAACTATGGAGTCCCCTACTGGATCCCCGTACAGACTCCATTCAAGGTTTCCAAGAAGGCCGAATACTCTAAACTCTTGTTTGGTGTATATGCCCAAACAACAGTCAGAGTCCCCCCCCCCCCCCCCCCCCATCACCCGCGGGCGTAGAGAGTCAACCCTCTCGTCCACCGGGGTAAACTACAATGCAGCGGCGCTCAGCCAGGGGCTTGTGAGTATCCCCACACCCGTCCGGCGCCTCAATCCCTGGGCATCTCCGGAGTAGGACAGAGTCCAACCCCTAACCAGGAGTACGGTCTGGTCTGTCGAAGCCCCTGGCCTTCGCTGCCACCCATGTGGCAACGCACCCGACCCCATTGGTTCCTCCCACAGGTGGTGGGCCTATGGGCTGGAGAGAGAGGTGCCACGTAGCTTCTTCGGGCTGTGCCCGACCGGCTCTGTGGCAAACCTGGCCACCAGGCGCTCGCAGACGATCCCACAGTGTGGGCCTGGCCCCAGACGGGGGCCCCGGGCTTCCACCGGGTAGGGTCCCTCGAGCCCTTCCTTGTTTTTCCATAAGGTCTTAGGTCTTCTTCACACTAATTAAGCCAATATAGCGTTGCCTTTCGCGTCTACTTAACGACCGTCTTTGCATGATTTTAAGATCTTTCGACACCACACATTTACACTTTTTCTTTATAGTGCTACCCTTAGAGTCTGTCTTTCTCTGTCTTTCTCTATATAAAACCCTAACCCTAACCCACTTGAGACTACCTTCACACTAATTAGTCAATTTTAGTGCTACCTTTCGTGATCACCCTCAGTGTCACAACTCTATTTTTAGAGACGTTACCTGCCTTTAGTGTCTATTTTCGACACTACACATTCACACTTTTTCTTTAAAGTGTTACCCTTCGAGTCTTTCTTTCTCTGTATAACACAACCTTTATACTTATTCCTTGTCCTCAAAAAAATTCATAAAACAGATAAAACACAAGTGTCATAAGCATTGAAAACCCATAAAACACATGAATAGACAGTTAAAAATAAAAACATTAAGATACATAAAACACAAGAATAAAAGTTACAGTGCAGCATAAGAAATTAAACATTAAGAAATGAACAGTCATTTAAAAAAAGGCAGCATCAAAAAGAAAGGTCTTCAGAACTGAGAATAGCAGCGGATCTGCAGGTTTCTGGGAGTTTATTCCAGATATGAGGAGCATAGAAACTGAATGTTGCTTCACCCTGTTTAGTTTTGAGTCTGAGGACAGAAAGTAGACCTGTCCCAGATGACCTGAGAGGTCTGGGTGGTTCATAGTGTAGTGGCAGAAATGTATTTTGGTCCTAAACCATTGAGTGATTTATAAACTAGCAAAAGTACTTTGAAATTAATTCTTTGAGACACAGGAAGCCAGTGTAAAGACTTCAGAACTGGAGTGATGTGATCCAGTCTCTTGGTCTTAGTGAGGACTCGAGCAGCAGCGTTCTGAATCAGCTGCACCTGTCTGATTGATTTTTTAGGGAGACCTGTAAAGACACCATCACAGTAGTCAAGTCTACTGAAGATGAAAGCATGGACAAGTTTTCCCAAATCCTGTTGACACATAAGTCCTTTAACCCTTGATATATTCTTAAGGTGATAATAGGCTGACTTTGTAATTAATAATAATAATAATAATACATTTTATTTAACAGCGCCTTTCTAACACTCAAGGACGCTTTACAGAGAATAAAAGACAGATATAGGGAACATAAAAGTGTAAGTAGTAATAACAAAACAGATAAAACAAAAAACAAAACAAACAAACAAAACAAAACAGGAACAGTGTATTTACAGATAAGCGAGCTGGAACAGATGGGTTTTTAGTCTAGTTTTGAACAGAGGGAGAGAGTTGATGTTGCGGAGGTCGGGTGGGAGTGAGTTCCAGAGCTGGGGAGCAGAGCGGCTGAAGGCTCTGGTCCCCACGGTGATGAGTCGAGCATGGGGGACAGTGAGGTGGAGGGAGGAGGAAGATCTGAGGGAGCGGGAGGGGACGGCAATGTGTAGGAGTTCTGATAATTGTCGCTGGTAAAATTCAGGTCAGAGTCCATGACTACACCCAGATTTCTGGCTTTGTCGGTTGTTTTTAACATTGTTGTTTGAAGCTGAGCGCAGACTTTTAATCGTTCCTCTTTTGCTCCAAAAACAACCACCTCAGTTTTTCCTTCATTTAATTTCAGAAAGTTCTGGCACATCCAGATGTTAATTTGTTTGATGCACTTAGTCAGTTTTCGTATTGGACTATAGTCCCCTGGCGATAAGGTTATGTAAATTTGTGTGTCGTCCGCATAACTATGGTAACTTATTTTGTTGTTTTCCATAATCTGAGCCAGTGGAACCATGTAGATGTTAAACAGAAGAGGCCCCAGAATGGAACCTTGCGGAACTCCGCACGTCATATTTGTAAGTTCAGATGTATAATTACTAGGGATGATCCGAGTACCCGGCTGCAACGAGTATCTGGTATGGATAAAGCACTTTTGCCGAGTACAAGTACTATACAAGTAATACGCGTCAATATCCGTGCTCGGATTGAATACAACTCCTCATCTGGCCGCGCAGCGTTCTGATAATCACAGCGCCCCCCCGTCTACAAACACGCTCGGCTCTATCACACACACACAGAACAAGGAGAAATGTGCTCCCTCTGCCTCTGCCTCTGCGCCTCTCTCTCTCTCTCTCTCTCTCTCTCTCTCTCTCTCTCTCTCTTGCTCCGTCAGTCAATCGGGTCTGCGGGTCTGTTCCGTTAACGTTTAGGGTTTCTTCAGCTTCAGGTTTGTTTTTAACTTCGGTTTGTAGTACTTACATAGTAACCAGTAGATTTCTGGTGAACGTGGGGTTTGTAGTCCTTACATATGTAACCCTTTAGAGGGGGTGAACAGAAAGGGATTACTCTATATGATTAATATCTATGGCCAGTAAGATCAGAAGTTCTATGTTCGTCTATGGAGCCCAGGAATTAACCAAACAATACACCAGGAATGACTCAATAACAGTTTACTTGCTTTGAGAAAACAAAGACGCTTCTCTTTTAATTTATAGACGAGAAGGATAAGCCAAAAACATAAACAACATAACAATTACACACTATCAGATTACACAAAATTTTACCCGGGTAAGTAAAAAAATAAAATATAACCAAGTCCCCACAGCTGTGATTTAAAGTTCAGAGTTTCTGTTTTCAGTCACTTCAAATCAGGTTCAGTTCAATCCACTGTGAATGTGAAAGGTTTGTCCTACCGCGCAGTTGGTATGCGTGTGTGTGTGTGTGAAATGAGGTGCTAAATCCTGCAGGCGCCGTATCTCTAGTTCTCCACTGGGCTGGGGCTCGCCATCAAAGTCTCAATCCAGGCTCCAACTTCCAGGTAGATCAAAGGTTCAACAGGGTCCAACAAAAAAACCTGACCTACAGTGAGTAAGGTCAGAACATTTGTTTAGCTTTCAATCATTAACTGTAGAATATAATTCATGTTAACTGAACAATTATTGTAACATGAAATTACCATATTGGTAACAACTATCCTCACAATATTCCTAGAGGTAATTATTGAAAAACCTTTTCAATATCATATCAAAGTATCACTTACACAAAATATTTAGAACACAAAATAACATACTAGTATGCTGAAAACAGTCTGTGTACCCTCTGACATATGAGGGCATGCTTAGGCACATCTCAAATAAAATATAGCACTCAAAGATAATTAAAACATATCTTAATATGCTCAAAGTGCACAGATTACACAGATGCTTTAAGTGCTAAATCAACACAGTCAAATTTATAACAATTATGCAACATATTGCGCAACGCTGAATTAAGTTTGCAGTTCTAAACCACCAGCTAATGGTTCTAGCGCTTGTGAATGGTGTCTGACATTGTGCTAGTTAGCATCTCAGCTAGCGCTTCATGCGCGCTAGCATTAGCGGCTAGCGCTTAGCGGCTAACGCTTAACATGGTAGAACGATCGCTCACCAATGCGTTTCTTCATCCGAGAGGCGTCAGGTCTCTCCGACTGCACGCTCACAGGTCCAGGGCTCCCCACTGGATTGTCTCAAGCGGTTTTTAATCACTTTTAGCAACTTTTGTCAATATATATTCACAAGGTAGGTATCGTTCAACACGAGGGTTTTGCTACGTTCTCCTAGCAGCTCAAAAAGGAAGTGAACTCTGCTCCGCGCAGGTCAACAGTCCGGGCTTCTTCCTGATTGGCTGACAGCACGTCTCCAACTCCTCTCCTTCAAAATAAACTTCCCATTTATTTTCTCTTTACCTATATTTAATTGTTTTTTGAGACAATTGAATGAATTGACTTCTTAATAAAGTTTCAGCTCTTTTAATATAGATTTTTGACCTTGGTTACACATAGTAACCAGTAGATTTCTGGTGGACTTGGGTTTCAGACATGCTGCTTGGCTTAAATGCAACTCCCGTTGCGTCTCTGCCATCAGAGATTTTTTTTAACTGTCAGCTGTCAGAAAGTCCAACCCAGTTTTCCAATCGGTCTAGTAATATGTCATGGTCGACCGTGTCAAATGCAGCACTGAGATCAAGTAATACTAAGACTGAGATTTTGCCACTATCTGTGTTAAGGTGGATGTCATTAAAGACTTTGACAAGAGCCGTCTCAGTGCTGTGGTGTGGTCGGAAACCTGACTGAAAGGTATCAAAACTGTTGTTTAGTGACAATAAATAGTTGAGTTGCTAAAAAATTGCTTTTTCAATGATTTTACTTAAAAACGGAAGGTTTGATATTGGCCTATAGTTGCTCATTAGGGATGTGTCTAGATTGTTCTTTTTTAAGAGTGGATTGATTACTGCAGTTTTCAGGGCCTGTGGAAAGATACCTGAAAGAAGAGACAAGTTCACAATCTGTAGAAGATCAGAGGCCAAACAATTCAAGACATTTTTTAAAACACCCATTGGTAGAATATCAAGGCAACAAGAGGAGGTTTTCAGATGTTGTATAATGTCCTCCAAGTTTTTATGGTTGATTGTATGAAATTCTGTCATATTGGAACTAGTTTTGCTTGAACACTGTGACAACACATATCCTGAACTTGATATGGAGGCACTGACTGTTTGTCGAATCTTCTGAATTTTGTCTTTGAAGAAGGAGGCAAAGTCGTTGCAGGCCTTGGTAAATAACAGTTCAGATGCTACTGGTACTGGAGGGGTTGTTAACCTATCGACAGTAGCAAACAAAGCACGTGAATTATTATTTTTCTAGAGATAATATCAGAGAAGAAGGACCGCCTTGCATTCCTTAGTTCCAAATTATAAATGCAAAGTCTCTCTTTATAGGCGTTATAATGGACCAAGAGGTTTGTTTTTCACCACCTTCATTCAGCTTTTATACAATCTCTTTTTTCTGTTCTCACCAGTAGGACATTTCTCCATGGAGATCTTACCAGAGACAACTTTGACCTTAGTGGGAGCAATGGCATCAATAACATTTGTAATTTTACAGTTGAAATTATCTACAAAGCTCAGTCACAGAGAGCCCAGAGAGGGCTGGTGTGGAGGAGAAAAGCTGTATAAATGTTTCACTGTTTTTTTCAGTGATATACCGTTTTCTGATTATGTTTGTTTTGACACTTTTGGGCACAGAGATAGTGCCGTTAACGTCAGTCACCAAAACCTTGGAAACATTCAGACCCTTAGAGACTATCAGGTCCAGAGTGTGCCCCTTATTGTCACATGCTGAGTAAGTCCATAGTTCTCAAAAACACAACACAGTTCTTTGGTCCCCCTGTCCTGGGGGTTGTCAACATGAATGTTAAAATCACCCGCAATGATTACACAATCAAAGTTAATGCAGATTATAGACTGCAGTTCAGTGAAGTCATCAATGAAGGTTGTACAATATTTAGGTGGCCTGTAGATATTTAGAAATATTGCTTGAGGGGAGGACCTTAACTGAAGAGCCACATATTCAAAAGAAGCAACATTTCCATAACATATTTGCGTACAGTGGAATGAGTCATTAAACAAAATGGCAACTCCACCTCCTTTCTTATTTACTCTATTTTTGCTCATAAAACTATAGTTAGGGGGAGCTTACTCAATGAGAACAGCAGCGCTGTTATTATGGTCTAACCAGGTTTCAGTTAAAAATTGTGATTAATAATAAAATCATTGATTAAAAATTATTTTCCTGCCAAAGACCTGACGTTTAGTAAAGCTAGTGTTAGTGTGTTTTCATTTTTTGGGACAAGCTGTAGCTGACGAGGAATGGATGCTAAATTTGCTAAGTTTGCAGTTGAGTGCTTATTTCGCCAGTCTTTTTCCATTACCTATCACAACATTAATTGAGGAAGAATTTAATACACAGGGCCCGGGCTTGTCTTGGAAAGAGTCATGAGGGTCACTAGTCGTGCATTCTAGGCCCGGCACATATCAGGTAATACTTGATGGATTTTGCACACAAGCGTCCTTATCAGTCTGGGGGGAAGGAGTTAGTTGACATCCTGGCAGAAGTGCTTGGCGTTTTACTTTTGCCAGGGGTCGAACAATGGGGGAAGGAAGTGGTGTAAATTTGGTTCTAGCATGTACCAGCTGCTTCATCTGGTCAGTGAACTCCAACATGGGGATAGGGGAAAGATTGGAAAGTAGGGATGAGCCGGATACTCGGCTGAAACGAGTACGGTACGGATAAAGCACTTTTGCCGAGTACAAGTATTATACGAGTAATCCTAGTCAATATCTGTATTCGGATTGAATTAAACTCCTCAGCTGGCCGTGTCTGCGTTCTGTGACAGTCACAGCGCCCCCCCACACACACACACACAGACACACAGCTCTGCTCATTCTCAGATCACTGAGAACAGCGCTCCCTCTCCTTCTCTCTCTCTCTCCCTCTCTCTCTCTCTCTCTCGCTCTCTCTCTCTCCTTTGTTTCTAATTTCGGTTTGTAGTACTTACATAGTAACTAGTAGATTTCTGGTAAACGTGGGGTTTCAGACATGCTGCTTGGTTTAAATGCGACTTGCTTTGCGTCTCTGCCGTCGGAGATTTTTTTTTTTTTTTTTAACCGTCAGCTGGCTTCATTAAAGTCAATGCAGATCTGAGAAACAGCATCTGCCTATTTGATCCGTAGAACACAGCCCCCCCCCTCTCTCTTTCTCTCTCTTTTTCGCTCTCTCGCTCTCTGAGTCTCTCTCTTACTCACACACACACACACATACACACACACACACACACACACACACACACACACATGCCTGGTGTGGAAATAAAAAAAATTAAAAAAGAACCAAAAATCACACTGAAGTTAAAAAGAGAAAGTTATATTGAGTATGAAAACTCTTGTTCATTACATTTTACTTCATAATTGCAACCGCATGTGTTGTATTCATGGTTGCAAAACTTGTTTTGTATATACTTTGTTTGTTACCATGACAACACCATTGATCTGAAGCTTGATGCTGTCATGGAAATAGTTTTCTAATCAGCAATAAATATAACAATTTCTGATCAACCCATATCAATTGTTTGCTTAAAATAACATACCAGTTAAAGCCCCGCCCATTTCAAGACAACCCGACCCACTACAGATACAGATACAGATAATGCTGTACTTGCTCATCCCTAGGGGAAAGGGTGAGTGGAGACAGTGATGGATCCTCAAAGGGTTTTGGGTTTGTTAGGGGGTTTGAGGGGTGCGGGACGGGTGAAGAGGGGAGTGGAGGTTTCGTGTCTCTGCTCTGTGGTGTCCCACGATCAAATCTTTGCACAGGTGGGGGCTGTGGTGGATCACTGCCGCACTTTGTTATGTCTTCCTCTTGTTTAGATTTGTCTTGTCTCGTGACCTTGGTAGAAGGAGCAGATGTGTAGCACAGAAAGAGTAGATTAGATGTGAACAGCTTTACTCCTGGCTTGTTAAGGAAAAGACCATCTGCTTTAAAAAGATGTCTGCGCTCCCAGAGAATGGACGGTACATTCAGTTGAAAGCCATTTGAATCTCTCAGCTCCTCTTCTCACTGGTGGTGTAGGGCCACTGATAAACAAATCTGAGTTTAGGGAGCTGACTGTGTCCAGCAGTTCCCTAAACTCCAGTTTCTGCAATTCAGACTGTTGCTTTACAACATCATGTGACCCTCCCTATATGCAGAATAATGCCATGAAATCTGGGATTTTTTGGGTCAAGTCAGACACCATGTCTTTGGGGAAAGTATTTTAGTGTTTTTACTGTTTTTTAAATCTTTTACAGCAGTAACCCACAATCAGGATTTGAGGCCTAGTTGTTAGCTTTTTACTTTTGAATTGCTCTCAGTCCTTACCCTGCTGTGTGACGATGAGACGCAGTCCCGGTCATCAGATGGCTGTCCAGCGTCCTGCAGCAGAGGAGCAAATCTGTTATCCAGTTGCACACCAGGTTGTTGGGGGGGCATTTTGTTGCTGATTTTTCCTTTTGCAGCTGTCCACGGCTGTGTCCTACTAGGTACAGGGGTTGAAGAGGCGCTCTGCCCGGATGATAATGCAGGCCAGCCGGTCATATCACAAATCTCAGGGCGCTGTGCCCTGCCCGTTAGTCGTCCTCCCATTTCCCAGGAAAATGATTTAGTCTTAGGTTTCGCACCAGACAAGTTCCAGGGAGGACTACCACTTGTTGATTTGTTACCCGTTCCACCCTCCTGTTTCTTTGTAGTCTTGTTGGTGCTAATTAGCCGTGTGTTAGTATGCTTTTGTCCATTGTTTTGGGTCCATGGTAAAGTGGTGTCATTTCTACAAGATCCGTTCACTTCCATGTTCACTTCTAATCGGTGAACCTTGGTTTCCAGAATTGCTGTCTTCTGAAGGAGTTTGTAGTAGTCATCCACGGAGAAAGGAGGCATCTTGCTGCTAATTAGCTTTAGCTACAGTCACTGTAGGACTATTGGTAGGCCACGCTCACGCAGAAAAATGTTCTTTTTTTTCTCTTCTTCTTCTGCACTACTTTACGACACTGTAAAGGGGTTGCTTCAGTCTCGTTGCATAGGTACTGCCTTTAAGTGTAATGACAATAAAGGCTTTCTATTCTATAATAATACGTAGAACTGAAACCACCTAGCAATCGTACAGACTACTTATATTAACTTCCGGTGTTGTCATGGCAACAATACAAACACTTTCCAGCGTCAGCTACACCGACATCTTGTTGTTATTCTAACGTGAGACTCTCCTGTTGTTCAGAGAAGAGACAGAAGTCCAGAGCTGCAGAGAGACCCGGAGTCGGCGTCAAGAGACTGCCTGCCAAACCCGACTGGAGAGTCCCACTCAGGGTCTACAACCCGGGCCACAAAGTAATCATAATAATAATAATAATAATAATAATAATAATAATAATAATAATTGGCTAACAGCACTGATACCATGAACATAGCATGACAATACCACCCTCTGATTGGTGGGTTTGCTTATATTTAGGTCCATATGGTACTGGTGGTGTTGCCTTTAAACGTTATTACATTCAGTAAAAATTAATCATGATTTCATTGAGAAAATAGGGACTTTTAGTGGGTTTGATGTGTACAGTGCGCTGCAGAGATTATTTTATGACATTATATAATGTTTTAATGTCATGTATGACCTTTAATGTGGGAAATTATGTATATATACATTGTATATTATTTTTTATATTTTATATGTGTATTGTAAAGGGGTGCAGAAAATGTCACGATTCAATTCAAAATCAATGTTCGATTCATAAAAGATTCTCAATTTAAAAAAACAATTCAGTTTTCTTGAACTTACTTTTCCCATGTGATAGTATACACGTCATTACAAAAAACAAACATGAATCCACTTTTGACACCTCTAATATTTATATATATATATATATATATATATATATATATATATATATATATATATACATACACACAGAGTTTTCCCTGGCTTTGCTGAATACTTAGGTACGCATATTTTGCAGGGGGGTTGAGGGTTCCTCAAGAAAATGTGGCGTTTTTCAATTTAAAATACATTTTTGTGTCTCTTTGTAGTTGTCTCTTTATAATCATTTGTGTTTTCTTTGGGGTAGTTTGGGGTCTTTGTGGTCATTTGGTGTCTCTTTGTAGTCGGTTTAGTGTCTCTTTGTGGTAGTTTTGTGTTAGGGGGACAGAAGGATGGACTCAAACGCACGGCTCACAGAGAAAGTCTATATTAGGGAAAAGGGGAATGGGAGTAGGGAGATGGACGCCGGGAGCAGGTGGGCGGCGAACCGGGGAAGAGTCTGGAACGGGATGTGGGAAGCGGGTTCGGGAGGAACCGGTAGCAAGGACCAAGGAGGAGGCGAGGACACAAGGAGCAGAGACACAGGGAATGGAGCGGGTGGCAACGATAGGGAGAGATGGATACTGGGAGCTGCGATGGCGGGGATGCAGCAGTGCAAGGAGCGGAGCAGGATGAGGAGAGGAGCCGTGGGAAGACGACTGGGGGATCCGAAGCCAGCTGGCCGGAGGTGAACTGAAAAAGGGAAACGCGGGGAGAGTGAGAATTCACAAACACAGAGACACAAAGAGTACCACTCAAAGTCTTGAGACGTTCACCCATGAAGTAGAGCTGACGATCAAGTGAAAAGTGGGTGCAGGTGTAAAGGATGATGGCAGGCAGGTGTGGATGGCGGGAGCGGGCGAGGGCTGGCAGGTGTGTCTGATGATGATGATTGTAGTTGACGGGTGGCAGGTGTGTGTGTGATCAGCTGGCTTCGGACGGGAGTGCAGGGAAAACCCAAACACAAACAAGACAGACAAGGCAAAACAAAACGTGAAGTAGGGAAACAAAAATAATAAAGAGGACAGACTCACGACCAGCCGGACCCCCACCATGACAGTACCCCCTCCTCAACGGACGCCTCCAGGCGGACCACCAGGCTTGTCCGGGTGGGCCCTGTAGAACTCAACTAGTAGGGTGCGGTGCAAGATATGGCTGGCCGGGATCCAGGAACGTTCCTCCGGGCCGTAGCCAGGTACCGGTATCCCCGACCCCTACGTCGCACGTCTAGGAGGCGGCGTACCGTATAGGCCAGGTGGCCGTCGATGATCCGTGGGGGCGGAGGTGCTGCCACTGGGACGGTGTGGGGACTGGTGGTGACCCGGGAAACGTGGAGCACGAGGTGGATTTTGAAGTGGGATGGAAGCTTGAGTCTGACGTTGGTGGGCGACAGGACAGCTTCAATCAAGTAGGGACCCACAAACCTTCCTTCACCGATGAGCTTCTTGGACAAAGTTTGAAGCGGGAGGTCTTGGGAGGACAGCCACACCTTCTGGCCGGGCCAATAAGCGGGGGCTGGCCTCCGGTGGTGGTCGGCCAGGCGCTTGTTGAGAGACACGGTCCGTTGCAGTGCGGCTCTAGCCTCTCACCACACCCGTTGGCACCGCCGAAGGTGCACTTGTACTGATGGGACCGCCACTTCTTTTTCCAAGGCTGGGAAGAGTGGAGGTTGGAATCCCAGGGTACACTGGAAGGGGGAGATCCCAGTGGCAGCGCTGGGCAGGGAGTTGTGTGCGTACTCCACCCACGGAAGATGACTACACCAGGAGGACGGGATACGGTACGCCACACACCGAAGGGCTTCTCCCAGGTCCTGGTTGGCCCGCTCGGTCTGTCCGTTGGTCGGGGGGTGATAACCCGATGACAAGCTGGCGGTGGCTCCGAGGGCTTGGCAGAAGGACCTCCACACCTGGGAGACGATATCCAGGGGGATGCCGTGAAGCCGGAAGACATGATGGACTAGGAGCTTGGCGGTTTCCAGGGCTGTAGGCAGCTTAGACAGGGGGATGAAGTGGACCGATTTCAAAAACCGGTCCACTACAGTCAGGATGACCGTATTACCCTGGGAGTTGGGCAAGCCCGTGACGAAGTCTACGGCGATGTGGGACCAGGGCCAACCGGGTACAGGGAGGGGATGGAGCAGACCGGCGGGCCGTTGATGGGACGGTTTGGCTCGGGCACACTCCTCGCAGGCGACCACGAAGTCCTGGCAATCGTTCTCCGCCGTGTCCCACCAGAACGGAGCAGGAACAGTGTTCTGGCTCTGCCGGGTTGGCAGCTGAAGCGGGAGGCGTGTGCCCACTGCAGGACCTTGGAACGGGCACCCGGGGGGACGTAGAGGCGGTAAGCAGGTCCGGTACCGGGGTCTGGGTCAGTGGCCTGGGCGCGGCGGACTCCACCTCCCAGACCCGGGAGGCCACCAGGCAGGAACGGGGGAGGATGTATTCAGGTGGGTTACCCGAGTCGTCGGAGGAGTGGAGGCGGGACAGGCCGTCGGGCTTGGTGTTCCTGAATCCGGAACAATAGGACAAGGTGAAGCAGAAACGAGTAAAAACAGGGCCCACCTGGCTTGGCGTGCGTTCAGTCTCTGGGTGGAATGGATGTAAGCAAGGTTTTTGTGGTCGGTCCAGACGAGGAAGGGTTGTTGGGCGCCCTCCAGCCAGTGTCTCCACTCCTCCAAGGCCAGCTTAACAGCTAAGAGCTCCCGGTCCCCCACGCTGTAGTTCTGCTCTGTGGAAGTTAGGCGTCTGGGAGAAAAAGGCACATGGATGAAGTTTTGATCTGAGAGGGAGCGCTGGGACAGGGTGGCTCCCTCCCCATGTCCGAGGGGTCCTCCTCCACTACATACTGAAGGGCAGGTTTGGGGTTAGTGAATATAGGGGCGGGGATTTTAAATGGGAGTAGGCTGCAGCGGCTTCTGGAGACCAAGTGAAGGGGACGGAAGGTGAGGTGAGGCGAGTTATCTTAGCAGGGTCTGCCCGTAACCGCCTGCACTCGATAACAAAACCAAGGAGCTGAACTGAGGAAAGACTGAACTCACACTTCTCGGCTTTCACAAATAACCGGTTCTCCAGGAGCCGCTGCAGCACTAACCGGACATGCTCTGTGTGCTGGACTGGGTCACGGGAGAAGATCGGGATGTCGTCCACGTACACAAAGACGAAGCAATGGAGGTAGTCATGAAGCACGTCATTCACAATAGCCTGGAACACAGCAGTTGCATTGGTGAGACCAAAAGGCATTACTTAATATTCATAGTGACCGAGTGGGGTGTTAAATGCTTTTTTCCACTCGTCCCCCTCCCAAATCCGGACCAGGTGGTAGGCATTTCTTAGGTCTAATTTGGTGAACACTGTGGACCGGGAGAGGGACTTGTAGACAGAGTCCAAAAGAGGTAGCGGGTACTTATTTCTAACCGTGATTGCGTTAAGCCCCCGGTAGTCGATACATGGGCGGAGGGTTTTGTCTTTTTTGGCCACAAAGAAAAAACCTGCGCCCAGCGGGGACGAGGATGGGCGGATGATGCCGGCGGCGAGAGACTCCTTGATGTATTGCTCCATAGCCTCCCTCTCCGGACCGGATAGCTTAAACAACCGACTAGTAGGCAGAGGAGCGTCCGGAAGGAGGGCTATGGAGCAGTCGTGGGGATGGTGGGGGGGCAAGGACGTGGCCTGGTCCCGGCTGGCAACCAGTGCTAGATCGTGGTATTGGGACCGAAGACAGGTCAGAAGGATTAAGAGGTTTATCGAGCATGGAAACGTTACCGGGGGCTCGCGCTGACAGAAGGCAGGAGGAATGGCAGGCTGTGCTCCAGTTTCTAATCTTCCCCCGCGCCCAGTCCACGTTAGGATTGTGAGTGACGAGCCAGGGGAAACCAGGATGATGGGAGAGGCTGGGGAGGAAATAAGGTGAAGAGAGAGGGTCTCGTGGTGATTACCGGAGGTGAGGAGTTGTAATGGGGGAGTGCGGTGCATGATGGTGCCGAGGGACTGACCGTTGAGACTGGTGGCGCGTAGAGAGGTCGAGTGGGACGTGGGGGATGGAAAGTGACGGGCGAGTTCGATGTCGATGAAACTTTCATCTGCACCTGAGTCGACAAGTGCCCCCAGGGGAACGGAGACGTCCCGCCAGGACAGGGAGACGTCTAATAATATGCGCTGTTTGGGTGAGGTTTGGATCGCCAGAGCTCCCACTGCTACTGGCGAGCCTGCTCTTTTTGCCGGACGGGACAAGCGCAGAGAAAATGGCCGGATTGACCGCAATACAATCAAAGACCGCGAGGCGGCGATGCTCACGTTCACCTGGGGACAGACGAGCTTTGCCTAGCTGCATAGGCTCCGGAGGAGGGGAAACAGACAGAGTAGGAGGGACGATGGGACATGGCTGGGAAAACGGGGGAATAGAGACCCTAGACGGTGGCGGACCGACCCGGGTAAAGGTGGAGCCGCGAGAACCGCGCTCCCTCTCTTCCTCTCCTGGATGCGATTGTCCAAATCGATGGCAGCACCGATTAGACAATCCAGGTCCCCATGGATGTCTTTAATCCGGTCCCTGAGGCCGGCCAGGAACGCGCAACGGAGGGCCTGGTAGTTCCACTCCGATTCGGCGGCCAAAATGCGAAAGTCGACGGAGTACTCCGCGTCGCTGCGGTCTCCCTGCCGGAGAGAAATGAGGCGGGATTCCTTCTCCAGGCCCCGCACGGGGTGGTCGAACACCCTCCTAATACTCCTCCTTCGAGGAGGAGTATGAGGAGAGGAGGTCCGGCCTCCCCTGGTTCATCGCGGCGTACCAGTAGAGCGCGCGGTCGCGAAGCAACCCCGCCACAAAACACACCCTGGCTTTGTCGGAGTGGAAAGTTACTGGTTGTCTGCTAAACACTAGGGAGCACTGTACTAAGAACCCCCTCGCATGTTCCCAGCACACCGGAGAATCAGGCATGGCCAGGGGGGTTTCAAAGGGGGGTGACGGGACCAAATTAACCGGAGGGGAGTACGCGAGGGGAGCAGGCGGAGCAGACGGAGCAACCGGAGCGGGGTTTGCGATGGGGAAGGAGAGGTTGGGGGAACTAAGCTGCCTAGCTAGCTGCTGAATGTCACTGGTCAGGGAGCAAAGTGCCTTGGCCATGGCCGTAAGGGCCGAGGTGTGCTGGCCGAGCAACGCTCCCTGGGAGGCCACAGCGAAGGCTAAGTCCTGGGGGGAAGGAGAGGGATTGGGAGTGGGGGGAAATCCCAAACCCAAACAAGGCAAAACTAAAACAAGACAGACAGGGTAAAACAAGACATGAAGTAGGGAAACAAAAATAATAAAGAGGACAGACTCACGACCAGCCAGACCCCCACCATGACAGTTTTGTATCTCTTTTTCTCTTCATTTTGGACCGTTATCACCATATCTGTGTCTTAAATGTTAGAAAAGCTAGAGCAGATTATACATAAATAACACTCAACACGCTTAAAGACTAAACTTAAAGTTAAAGAACTACAATCCTCAGATCTGAGAAAAGTCTTTAATTTCTTTCATCCGGCTCTGTTGCTCCACCTAAACCTATAATGATGAGAAAACCCTGAAATATTATATGTATATATGTGTTTTTTTTCTAACACTAAATGTATTTCTGATCCCAGCCTCTTCATCAACGAGCCGCAGAGAGAGAAGCTGCAGCGCCGCAGAAAGAAAGGTGAGTTACACCGACTGTATTACCCTTATTAGCTTGACGTGGTCCGCTCCACTGGGCTGTGATTATGGGGCGTGTTTCAACCCAGCCAGGAAAGAAAATAGGCTTGTTCGAGATGAACTGCGCCTCGCCTGTAAAATGGACGAGAGCAGGAGGCAGCAGTTGGGGACAAAAAGCTGCGGTAAAGCCGGACAGTTTCCAGCGATCCAGCCGCCTTCAGGCTGAACAGGAAGTGACAAAAACACTTTGGTGCGATTCGATTTAATAAAATATAATCAGACCCACATATCAGCTGGTACACAGTCTCTAGTTGTTTTAATTATGACAATGGGCGGGGGCTTAACCGGTATGTTATTTAAGCATGCAATTGATATGGGTTGATCAGAAATTGTTATATTTATTGCTGATTAGAAAACTATTTACATGACAGCATCAGCATTGAGCTTCAGACCAGTGGTGTTGTCATGGTAACAAACAAACTAAATAGGCCAACAGTATATAACAAGTTTTGCAACAATAAATACAACAATGTGCTTGCAATTATTAAGTAAATTGTAATGAACAAGAGTTTTCATACTCAATAATATAACTTTCTTTTTTTAACTCTTAATCATTTTTTGGGGGGGTTCTTTTTTATTTTCACAGGTATGTGTGAGTGTGTGTGTCTATGAGTGAGTAAGAGATACAGAGAGAGAGAGAGAGAGGAGAGAGAGAGAGAGAGAGAAACAAAGAGAGAGAGGGGGGCGGGGGGTTGGAATGTGTTTGTGTGTGTATCTTAATTTGTAATATTTATTTATACCGCAACTGCCTTTTATTTTTTTATAAAACACAGCAAGAAAGTTTCAGACACTCAAAAAAACTTGTTAGAGCCAGCAGGCAGTTTAAAAAAACAAAAAACAAAAAAACTCCGACGGCAGAGATGCAACCCGAGTCCCATTCTACCATCACCATGTCTGAACAATCCCCACGGTTACCAGAAGTCTCCTGGTTGCTAAGTACTAGTTTGTAGGGATGAGCCGAGTACTCGGCTGAAACGAGTATCTGGTACGGATAAAGCACTTTTGCCGAGTACAAGTATTATACGAGTAATACGAGTCAATATCTGTACTCTGATTGAATAAGTATCCACTGACTGTGTCTCCGTTCTGTGATAGGCTAGTCACAGTGCTAGTCCCAGCGTCCCTCCCCTACACTATTCTGTGATAGGCTAGTCCCAGCGCCCCTCTCCTACACTATTCTGTGATAGGCTAGTCCCAGCGTCCCTCCCCTACACTATTCTGTGATAGGCTAGTCCCAGCGTCCCTCCCCTACACTATTCTGTGATAGGCTAGTCCCAGTGCCCCTCCCCTACACTATTCTGTGATAGGCTAGTCCCAGCGCCCCTCCCCTATACTATTCTGTGATAGGCTAGTCCCAGCGCCCCTCCCTACACACACAGATTCCTCCTGTTGTGGTGTCCCACCGGCTGTTCTCACACACGCTCAGGACACGGAGAAGTGAACATCTCTCTTCTCAGGTCCGCGGGCTTTCCCGTTAACATTTAGGGTTTCTTCAGCTTCAGGTTTGTTTTATACTTCGGTTCAAACTAGTAGGGATGAGCGAGTACAGCATTATCTGTATCTGTATCTGTTTACCACATGAATTATCTGTATCCGGATCCGTACTTGGACTGGGCGGAGCCTAACACGGAAGTGGTCAGATTTAACCCGGAAGTGGGTCGGGTTGTCTTGAAATGGGCGGGGCTTTAACCGGTATGTTATTTTAAGCATGCAATTGATATGAGTTGATCAGAAATTGTTATATTTATTGCTGATTAGAAAACTATTTACATGACAGCATCGAGCTTCAGATCAATGGTGTTGTCAGTTAAAAAAATAAATCTCCGATGGCAGAGACGCAACGGGAGTTTCATTTAAACCAAGCAGCATGTCTGAAACCCACGTTCACCAGAAATCTACTGGTTACTATGCAAGGACTACAAACCCCACGTTCACCAGAAATCTACTGGTTACTATGTAAGGACTACAAACCCCACGTTCACCAGAAATCTACTGGTTACTATGTAAGGACTACAAACCCCACGTTCACCAGAAATCTACTGGTTACTATGTAAGGACTACAAACCGAAGTTAAAAACAAACCTGAAGCTGAAGAAACCCTAAAAGTTAACGGAACAGATCCGCAGACCTGATTGGCTGACGGAGCGGGAGAGAGACTTGTATAATACTTGTACTCGGCAAAAGTGCTTTATCTATACCGGATACTCGTTTCAGCCGGGTACTCGGATCATCCCTACTCATTATGTATTTGTAGTTAACTTAGTCATTTCGATAGTAGGCTAATATAGCTACTATAGATACATACAGCATGTGTTGCCTTCAGTATAAGGCTTCTATAAGGCTTTTATTTTTTTGCGGCTCCAGACTTATTTGTTTTTTGTTTTTTTGGTCCAATATGGCTCTTTCCACATTTTGGGTTGCCGACCCCTAAGATAGACCTACAACCAATCAGAGTAACGGCCATTTAAAATTAAATTAAATCACAATTACATAAATTACAAATATCCATTTTTAATTGCTGCAAATCAGGGGTCCAGCAACACTAGTCACACCCGTGCTTGTTTCTAGTAAACTCTCTTGAAACAAACAAAAAAACACATAGGACCCAAAAAAACTAACCTATAACTAAGTAAGACCACGACACAACAGACCTACAACCGAGAGCAAGGATAGACTACAACCAATCAGAGCAACGAATAGACCTACAACCAATCAGCGCAACGATAGAACTACAACCAATCAGAGCAACATATAGACCTACAACCAATCAGAGCAACACATAGACTTATTACCAATCAGAGCAACGGATAGACCTACAACCAATCAGAGCAACGGATAGACCTACAACCAGAGCAAAGGAGCATGGGATATGTGTTTTGCCGAATCCCGTTGGAAGGACGGCAAAAACATCTTTCCGATCAACAAAAGCCTTGATGGCGATTCTCTGTTCCTCTTTCAAAATGAAAGTGCTGTTGATATCTTCTCTAATAGACGATGGAGGAATCTACACATCTCAGTTCTCCAGCGGCAGCCATCTTTGTTGTTAACTAAATCACCCAAGCACTCTTTAGTGACGTGGTTAATTACTGTTGCTCATCTGTCCATCATTGTATAAAGCCAACCCTGACAATCTGATTGGTCCTAAAAGCTCTGGTTTGAACATAAACTCACACGGATCAAGTCCAGACCCAACTTCCTGAACTCAAATGTTGTGGGCGGGGCTAATTTTGGCTGGCGTCCAGGCTAATCCTTCCAAGTTTTTGAGACTTTTGTCACCCTGCCAGGAGAGTGAGCTCAACCTCTGGAGTAAGTCATTGAATCTGTTTTAAAACAAGAAGGCCCTTCAATAAATATCTTTACTTGAGACACTTGTTAACTAATTGAGATGGATTTATTTTTATTGAATTACTTATTTCTTTTCTTTTTCTTTCATTTTTAAAACACAGAATGCACATTGCATTAAGAGAAATAATAATAAATAATAATAGCATAAACATGCAA
>NW_022603245.1:0-10061 GCF_008692095.1 Etheostoma spectabile
GTTACAGCCAATTTCATCTTCATTGCTAAACACCCAAAATGGCCGCCATGCCACCCCACACCGTATGACGAAAAGTTTTTCTTTTAATAACTTTTCACGTCAACATCTTAGGATGATACACACCAAGTTGAAGATGATCGGATGAAACTCTCGGAGGAGTTTGTTGTTAAAGTATAGCCCTTGTCTTTTAGTCCTACTTCCTGTTGCCACTAGGGGCGCTATGACTTTGAGCCAATACGGCGTGTAGATGTCGCCAGGGGCGGACTCTGAGAATCGTGAAAGGTTTCGAGCTATCGGACAAACGTACGCTCAAGTTACGCCCACTTCCTGGTTCTGTGGCGAATCGCACAAAATGGCCGCCCCGCCCGGCCACGCCTATAACGAAAAGTTTTTCTTTTAATAACTTTTCATCGTTAACATGTTAAGATGACACGCACCAAGTTTGAAGCTGATCGGACGAAAGCTCTAGGAGGAGTCGTTAAAGTACGACATGTGGAAATGGCAAAATTGCACTAATTTTCGCACATTCAAACAAAAAGGCGGACTTCCTGTTGGTTTAGGGGGGGGGCGACCATGGAGTTTTATGTCCGCCTGCCATGTACATTGTGTACCAAGTTTCGTGATCTACGATAACATAGGCAGGGGCTGAATTTTGTAATATTGTAGGTGGCGCTAGCGAGCCATTTTGTGCGCCCATTCCCGAAACCATTAAAATCGTAAATTTTCACAGACTTGATGCGACCGCCAAATTTGGTGAGTTTTTGAATATGATAAGTCCTCCAAAAAGCATTCATTTGGCGGAAAATAATAAATAAATATAAGAATCAAGCTTCAAGCAGCGATGGAGGCCCTCGCTAGACCTCGCCAGTCGGGGTTACAGGCTGACGCCTCTCCTTGCAACCCGCGCATGATTTGCGCGTCACTGTACCCTGAAATTGTCGCCAATGAAAAGGAACTCCTGTTGAGTTCACTGATACCTCACACAAGCCTATACGTCATACAGGTCATTATCCGTGAAACGGGGGCGTGCCGCATTATAAGGGGGCGTGTCAAACATCACCAATAAAAAAGGAAGTCTCTGCTGAGTTCATTGATACCTCACACAAGCCTATAAGTCATACAGGTCCACTATCTGTGAAGGGGCTTGGCCACATCATAAAGGGGCGTGTCAGACATCACCAATAAAAAAGGAAGTCTCTGCTGAGTTCATTGATACCTCACACAAGCCTATACGTATACAGGTCATCATCTGTGAAAGGGGCGTGGCCGATCATAAAGGGGCGGTCAAACATCACCAATAAAAAAGAAAGTCTCTGCTGAGTTCATTGATACCTCCACAAGCCTATACGTCATACAGCTCCTTATCTGGGAAAGGGGGCGTGGCCGCATCATAGGGGGCGGGGTCAAACATCACCAATAAAAAGGGAAGTCTCTGCTGAGTTCAATGACACCTCACATAAGTATCTAAGTTAAACGGTTCAAATGTTATGAAAGGGGGCGTGCCTGAGTGACTGGGCGTGGTCATAATATAGGGCCGCCTCAGTATCACATGTAGACCACCACATTCTAAGTTTCATGTAAATCGGATGATGTTTGTCATATAAGGCATATTTCCTGTTGCCAGGTGGTGCGCTATCTCCAAAACTCCATATTGGCCTGTAGGTCCTCAGGCCTGGACTCTTGGTGTTGTGGGAAATTTCAAGCAGATACGACAACGTACACTGTAGTTACAGCCAATTTCATCTTCATCGCTAAACACCCAAATGGCCGCCATGCCACGCCACACCGTATGACGAAAAGTTTTCTTTTAATAACTTTTCATCGGTAACATCTAGGATGATACACACCAAGTTTGAAGTTGATCGGATGAAATCTCTAGGAGGAGTTCGTTAAAGTATAGCACCTTGTCTTTAGGCCTACTTCCTGTTGCCACTAGGGGGCGCTATGACTTTGAGCCAATACGGCGTGTAGATGTCGTCAGGGGCGGACTCTGATGAATCGTGGAAAGTTTCGAGCTAATCGGAACAACGTACGCTCGAGTTACACCCACTTCCTGTTTCGGTGGCGAATCGCACAAAATGGCCGCCCCGCCACGGCCACGCCCTATGACCGAAAAGTTTTTCTTTTAATAACTTTCATCGTTAACATGTTAAGATGACACACACCAAGTTTGAAGATGATCGGACGAAAGCTCTAGGAGGAGTTCGTTAAAGTACGACATGTGGAAATGGGCAAAATCGCACTAATTTCGCACATTCAAAACAAAATGGCGGACTTCCTGTTGGGTTTAGGGGGGGGCTACCATGGAGTTTTATGTCCGCCCTGCATGATACATATGTGTACCATTTTCGTGACTCTACGTTAAACGTAGTGCAGGGGCTGAATTTTCGGAATATTGTAGGTGGCGCTAGCGAGCCTTTTTTTGCGCCTATTCCCGAAACCCATTAAAATACGTAAATTTTCACCAGACTTGATGCGACCGCCAAATTTGGTGAGTTTTTGAATATGAATCCTCCAAAAGGCAATTCATTGACGGAAAATAAGAATAAAATCAAGAAGAAAAGCAAATAATTCTTCAGTTCCAATAGGGCCTTCGCCGCCTGTCGGCGCTCGGCCCTAATTCCTTCAGTTCCAATAGGGCCTTCGCCGCCTGTCGGCGCTCGGGCCCTAATAATTCCTTCAGTTCCATAGGGCCTTCGCCGCCTGTCGGCGCTCGGGCCCTAATAATTCCTTCAGTTCCAATAGGGCCTTCGCCGCCTGTCGGCGCTCGGGCCCTAATAATAATAATTCCTTCAGTTCCAATAGGGCCTTCGCCGCCTGTCGGCGCTCGGGCCCTAATAATAATAATTCCTTCAGTTCCAATAGGGCCTTCGCCGCCTGTCGGCGCTCGGGCCCTAATAATAATTCCTTCAGTTCCAATAGGGCCTTCGCCGCCTGTCGGCGCTCGGGCCCTAATAATCCCTACAAAAACAATAGGTTCCTTGCACTTCGTGCTAGGACACCGTTGGTGCCCTTGCACTTTAGTGCTCGGGCCCTAATAATAATCCCTACAAAAACAATAGGTTCCTTGCACTTCGTGCTAGGACACCGTTGGTGCCCTTGCACTTTAGTGCTCGGGCCCTAATTAAAGCTGCAAGCAGCGATGAACGGGCCCTCGCCTCCATGCAGGTTGGGTTACTGGCAGAGGCCAATCTTTGCGGCAGTGAATTTGCGCAGCACTTTTTCCAATGAAGATGAAACTCCTTGCTATAAGAATCTACATCATAAAGTTCATTATTTGTGGAAGGGGCGTGAGCAAAGCTACAACAGCCTCCTACCAAACCATACAGGGGGCGAATATGTTGTTGGGGCAGGTTCTGTTCCAAGTTGTTACTAGCTCGCCATCAATTAGCCCGCAACTGCCGCACCTGGCCTGTATTCAATAAACAGGACCCATGGATTAGTCACTACTCATAATTTATCTAGCTAGTTTTAGGTTCTATATTTTATATTCTATGTGTACACAATAATCAAAAATACTACACAAGTACTTGCCATAAAAATGTTAATGTGACAGATGACAACTATACAAAATACTTGAATGCATGTAAATAAACACCCATAATTATTAGGAGTATTCAAACATTTAATTCCATACAATAGATGATTGTCATTCAGTAGTAAATAAATCATTCAAATACTTAACCAAAGCCATAGCATTACAACAAAGTGCTAGGTTTGTATTACAATTCAATGATTAATTGCTACCAGCCACCACAGCCCATGGACACACATTGAAACGGCTAAATGCGGTTAGCATTAAGCTAGCAGAGAACTCCATTAACATACCCAAAGATGCTAATGCTAATAGCAATATGCTAGTGGACACACAAACAAACAGACTCACCAATTCCCGCAGATATTCGACACACCACGACGCCAGTCGACTAAAGACAACAGTGGTGGATGCTACAATTACAGAATTGCATGCTAAGGTCACACAAGCATTTAAGATTGAAAAATAAGTGAGAATGTGGTGTTGTTTGTATTGAGACATAACTAGTGGAACTGCTCCAGTGGCTTCCCCCTCACACTACTGATTAGGGAAAACTCACCGCAGCTTTTAACCCATGCTTGAGTGCTCTGATTGGGTAACTGAGCCTACCATGTGACTCATGGTAAAATTGTTATTTCAGGTGTGTTCAGGTAAGTGGGAAAAATTAGACCTGGGTTACATCAAGCAGATAAATGAACAGAAACTGTAGTTACAGCCACTTTCTCCTTCATTAGGGTGAGTCTCTGTGTGTGTGTGTGTGTGTGTGTGTGTGTGTGTGTGTGTGTGTGTGTGTGTGTGTGTGTGTGTGTGTGCAGTACAGGCCAAAAGATTCAATGAGTTTCCTTTACTTTCATGACCATTTACATTGTAGATTATCACTGAAGGCATCAACACTATAATGAACACATGCAGAATTATTTACTTAACAAAAAATGGTGAAATAACTGAAAACATGTCAGCCTGAAAAGTTTAAAGCCAACTACAACTGCACTTGGGGACAATTTTCCAGAGTGACTGCCCTTCATTTCTTAAAGTAAGGATGGCCATGGGGGAGGCAACGGCTCTACCGCTGAGCCACAGCCGCCCCGATAAATGACCTATTCAGTCAGACAGGCATTTGTTGTAAAAGAAATTGTTACAATTTATAGCATTTGATTCAAAATCCAACATTTCATGCAGATGGCATTAATGCTAGATGTATTGCAATGTGGGTAATGCATACAACAAAATGGTAACAGCCCCATGTAATGTCAGATTTACTCAAGATTTGGCATGGATGCTCATGTTGCTATGAGGGGGCGTGCCAGCTGAGTCACACATGGCTGACAGTCACAGATTGTCATGCAATCAAACCCAGTGTCATTAAAGGCTCTCCCACATGTTATCCCCATTTAAAAAACAAACTATTCAGTCAGATAGGTATTTGTTGTTAAAGAAATACAGTTCCAATTTATAGCATTTTATTCAAAATCCAACATTTCATGCAGATGGGATTAATGCTACATGTATTGCAATGTGGGTAATGAATAAAAATAAATTCTAACAGCCTCATGTAATGTCCGATTCACTCAAGATTTGGCATGGATACTCATGTTGCTATGCGGAATAACGGTCTTTTATGTTGTGGGTTGGGGTTTTTGTTTGGGGTTATTTTCCCATTTGGCCTTCCCAGTGTTTTTGTCCCGGTTTTCTCCCTAGTCTGGTGTCATAGCTTCTGTCTTATGTTTCCCTGTGTGTTTGTTATGCTTTCTGCTTTATTTTGGTAGTCAACTTCCTGTCTTGTCCTGTCTTGTCTAGTCCAGCTTTACTTTGTTTGTCTGATTGTCCAGCCCCGCCCTATTGTGATTCACCTGTTGTCTCATCTGTTCCCTATTGCCTCATTACCTCATGTATTTAACCCCAGTGTTTCCTTTGCCTCTTGTTAGATCCTTTTGTTCTCCAGCGTGTCGTCACCTCTCCTCTGTTCCAGCTCCTGTAAGACTTCCCCGTGATATTTTTGCCTGTTTACCTTCCCCTGTGAGTTTCCAGCCCTTGTGCTTCGGTTTTTGGTTTTTCTCTGGCTCCCTGTGTTTTGACGTTTTTTGGTATCCGTTGCTGCTGTGTTTTCCCCCAATAAACGCTTTTTGCCTTCCACCTGCTACACTGCGTTTGGGTCCTCCTTCCGCCCCCATCACAACACTTTTATTTGGTGGCAATCGGAATAAATCTTGGCCAGATACACAACTTCCTGTTTCAATAGCCGCCGCCTACAGGAAGAAAAAAGTATAGAAAAAAGAATTAAAAAAATTCTTACGGCGCCATCTAATGGCTTATTAACTTGAAATTTGGCATGGATGCTCCGACCACTATGCGGAACAACTTTGTCTTGTTTGGTGGCGATCGGAATAAATCTTGGCCAGATATGCAACTTCCTCTTTCAAGAACCCTGACAAAAAGTTGGTACTCTATAACGCGCACATTTTTTGCACTATCAAAATTCTTTGGATAACTTTTCATCATGAGTGTCAGTAGATAAAACCTGCCAAGATTCAGGAAGATTGCAGTTAGGGCCTAGGAGGAGTTCAAAAGAAAGTAAAACACATGATAATTCATAAATTCAAAATGGCCGCCATCCGGTTGGGCGGAGCTAATGAAGGTAAATGGGAAATATGTTCGCAATGATTAGAGCAACATGCATATCAAATTTGGTGAAGATTGGAGTAACTATGTCCAAGTTAAGGCCTTTCCACACATTAGGGGGCGCTACAGAGCCCGCTTACAGGTATGGACCAAATGAATAAACAGACTCACAAAGCTCCCTGGTGTTTATGTGGGTGCCAATTTTTGTGAGTTTTCGTATATATTGAGGCTGTCAAAAATGTGCACAAGTGCTAAATCCACTTAAGGGGGCGCTATAGAGCAACCATACCACTCTCAAGCCTAAATTTGTATTCAGATGAAAGAGTTTCATATTCTGCACATGGCTGCAAGATTTTGAGAGTTTTTGTGGATCCTAAGGTCCTCAAAAACGTCTTCAAAAAATCTGATATTTCACACGAAATTCGCCATATCGTAAATTATAATTTTTTTAGATTTTTTCTAAAAATAGGTTGATACAGTTCCAGATGATACACATGATCCCTCAAAAAATGGTTAGTAAAATTATGAAATTTTTTGTTTTCAGGGTGCACGTTAGGGGGCGCTATGTAGCACTCGGTCATCACCCGAGCCCAATCACTACAGAACTCTGTCATTTTTTATAGGTCTGAGATGTGTACAAGTTTTTGCAAATTTTACCATATGATAAAGTCCTCAAAAATGACAGTGAAGGTGCGGAATAATAATAATAATAATAATAATAATAATAATAATAATCCCTACAAAAACAATAGGTTCCTTGCACTTCGTGCTAGGACACCGTTGGTGCCCTTGCACTTTAGTGCTCGGGCCCTAATAATTCCTTCAGTTCCAATAGGGCCTTCGCCGCCTGTCGGCGCTCGGGCCCTAATAATTAAAGCTGCAAATAGCGATGGAGGGCCCTCGCTAACCCGCGCCAGTCGGGGTTACTGGCGGACGCCTCCCCTTGCGACCGCGCATTTGCGCGTCACTCGCACGCTGAAAATCGTCGCCCATGAAAAGTGAACTCCCTGCTGAGTTCATTGATACCTCACACAAGCCTATACATCATACAAGTCATTATCTGTGAAAGGGGGCGTGGCCGCATCATATTGGGGTGGGTCAAACATCACCAATAAAAAAGAAGTCCCTGCTGAGTTCATTGATACCTTACACAAGCCTATACGTCATACAGGTCACTATATGTGGAAGGGGGCGTGGCCGCATCATAAGGGGGCGTGTCAAACATCACCAATCAAAAAGGAAGTCTCTGCTGAGTTCTATGGCATCTCACACAAGACTGTACCTATAACGGTTCAAATGTTATGAAAGGGGGCGTGGCCTGAGTGACTGGGCGTGGTCATAATATAGGGGCCGCCTCAGTATCACATGTAGACCACACATTCTAAGTTTCATGTAAATCGGATGATGTTTGTCACATAAGGCATATTTCTTGTTGCCAGATGGTGGCGCTATCTCCAAAACTCCATATTGGCCTGTAGGTGCGACATGTGGAAATGGCCAAAATCGCACTAATTTCGCACATTCAAAACAAAATGGCGGACTTCCTGTTGGGTTTAGGGGGGGGCTACCATGGAGTTTTATGTCCGCCCTGCCATGCTACATATGTGTACCAAGTTTCGTGACTCTACGTTAATCGAGCTGCAGGGGCTGAATTTTCGTAATATTGTAGGTGGTGCTAGCGAGCCATTTTTGTGCGCCTATTCCCGAAACCATTAAAATACGTAAATTTCCACCAGACCTGATGCGACCGCCAAATTTGGTGAGTTTTTGAATATGATAAGTCCTCCAAAAAGGCAATTCATTTGACGGAAAAAGAATAATAATAATAATTAAAGCTGCAAGCAGCGATGGAGGGCCCTCGCTAACCCGCGCCAGTCGGGGTTACTGGCGGACGCCTCCCCTTGCGACCGCGCATTTGCGCGTCACTCGCACGCTGAAAATCGTCGCCCATGAAAAGTGAACTCCCTGCTGAGTTCATTGATACCTCACACAAGCCTATACGTCATAGAGGTCATTATCCGTGAAAGGGGGCGTGGCCGCATGATAGTGGGGCGGGTCAAACATCACCCATAAAAAAGGAACTTTCTGCTGAGTTCATTGATACCTCACACAAGCCTATACGTCATACAGGTCATTATCTGTGAAAGGGGGCGTGGCCGCATCATAAGGGGGCGGGTCAAACATCACCAATAAAAAAGGAAGTCTCTGCTGAGTCCATTGATACCTCACACAAGCCTATACGTCATACAGGTCATTATCTGTGAAAAGGGGCGTGGCCGCACCATAGGGGGGCGGGTCAAACATCACCACTGAAAAAGGAAGTCTCTGCTGAGTTCAATGACACCTCACACAAGACTGTATGTTAAACAGTTCAAATGTTATGAAAGGGGGCGTGTCCTAAATGACTGGGCGTGGTCATAATATAGGGGCCGCCTCAGTATCACATGTAGACCACACATTCTAAGTTTCATGTAAATCGGATGATGTTTGTCTTATGAGGCATATTTCCTGTTGCCAGATGGTGGCGCTATCTCCAAAAGTCCATATTGGCCTGTAGGTGTCCTCAGGCCTGGACTCTTGGTGTTTGTGGGAAATTTCAAGCAGATACGACAGGAGGAGTTCGTTAAAGTATAGCACCTTGTGTTTTAGGCGTATTTCCTGTTGCCACTAGGGGGCGCTATGACTTTGAGCCAATAGCGGCGTGTAGATGTCGTCAGGGGCGGACTCTGATGAATCGTGGAAAGTTTCAAACCAATCGGACAACGTACGCTCAAGTTACACCCACTTCCTCTTTCGGTGGCGAATCGCACAAAATGGCCGCCCCGCCACGGCCACGCCCTATGATGAAAAGTTTTTCTTTTGATAACTTTTCATCGTTAACATGTTAAGATGACACACACCAAGTTTGAAGCTGATCGGACGAAAGCTCTAGGAGGAGTTCGTCAAAGTACGACATGTGGAAATGGGCAAAATCGCACTAATTTCGCACATTCAAAACAAAATGGCGGACTTCCTGTTGGGTTTAGGGGGGGGCTACCATGGAGTTTTATGTCCGCCCTGCCATGCTACATATGTGTACCAAGTTTCGTGACTCTACGTTAATCGAGCTGCAGGGGCTCAATTTTCTTAATTTTGTAGGTGGCGCTAGCGAGCCGTTTTTGTGCGCCTATTCCCGAAACCATTAAAATACGTAAATTTTCACCAGACCTGATGCGACCGCCAAATTTGGTGAGTTTTTGAATATGATAAGTCCTCCAAAAAGGCAATTCATTTGCCGGATAAAAGAAAGAAGAATAATAATTAAAGCTGCAAGCAGCGATGGAGGGCCCTCGCTAACCTGCGCAGTCGGGTTTACTGGCGGACGCCTCTCCTTGCGACCGCGCATTTGCGCGTCACTCGTACCCTGGATATCGTCGCCAATGAAAAGTGAACTCCCTGCTGAGTTCATTGATACCTCACACAAGCCTATACGTCACAGAGGTCATTATCCGTGAAAGGGGGCGTGGCCGCATCATAGTGGGCGGGTCAAACATCACCCATAAAAAGGAACTTCTGCTGAGTTCATTGACACCTCATACAAGCCTATACGTCATACAGGTCATTATCTGTGAAAGGGGGCGTGGCCGCATCATAAGGGGGCGGTCAAACATCACCATAAAAAGGAACTTTCTTCTGAGTTCATTGATACCTCACACAGCCTATACGTCATACAGCTCCTTATCTTGGAAAGGGGGCGTGGCCGCATCATAAAGGGTGCGGGGTCAAACATCACCATAAAAAAGGAAGTCTCTGCTGAGTTCAATGACACCTCACATAAGTATCTACGTTAAACGTTCAAATGTTATGAAAGGGGGCGTGGCCGAGTGACGGGCGTGGTCATAATATAGGGGCCGCCTCAGTATCACAT
>NW_022603246.1:0-20000 GCF_008692095.1 Etheostoma spectabile
GGCCAGACATACGGTCCAAATTAAACCAAACAATTTACTGTAACTGGAGGCCAGACAAGCGGTCCGAATTGAAAGACACGATCCTGCGAACCTGAGACCAGACAAACGGTCCAAATTGAAAGAAACGACCCACTGCAAACCCGAGGCCAGACATACGGTCCAAATTTAACAAAAAAGTTACTGGATCGGAGACCAGACAACTGGTCCGAATTGAAGGACACGATCCATTTCAAACCGAGGCCAGACATACGGTCCGAATTAAAATGAAACAAGTTACTGTAACTCGGAGGCCAGACAAGCGGTCGAATTGAAAGACACGATCTACTGCAAACCTGAGGCCAGACATACGTCCAAACAGATGAATAAAGACTCTCTGATGGGACGGACGGACCCGAATCATAAAAAAAATAAAAAAATAAAAAAATAAAAAAAATAAAAAAATAAAAATAATAAAAAAATAAATAATAAAAAATAAAACATCATGGAAAAGATGAGTACTTGGCGACGTTGTCAGCTCAGCTGCAACGAGAGCCCTTACTAGTTTTATCCCTAAAGTCATCTAATGACCTTGTTATGATCCCTCAACTTTGTTTAGTTTTGGTTTTGTTTTTGTACAAGCCGCCGCCCCTGGAGGGGGCGCTGGAACTCCCGTCTGGATCGTTTCTTATGTATACACCTGTTGGGGCCTGCTTTCTAACCATCCTTTGCTATTATGGTTTCGTCCTTGTAAACAGGCCCTAAGCCTCATGGGAACATTATTCGCGGCGGCCATTTTGTTTTTAGAATGGGACTTTTGATTCGTCGAAAACTCTTAAACATTTTAATTATTCAAAGCATGCATTATGGGGTTTATGCGTGGTTTGCACCATGAGTGCGACGGGTGGACCGTTTAATCACTCTGATACGGCTTGAGTGCTACTATCTCCAGAGCTTCTGAGGACACATCTTTTGGTGAGTCACTCTGCATACCTGGGGTTTGCGTTGTATGGGACACAGGTTTATGCGTATGTTTAGACATAGAGCTCTTAAACCTCATGGGGTCTTGCGGTGTATGGTACACAGGAAAGGTCCTAAAACTTCTTGTTTTCGGGATAAATTTTCTTAAGAAATTTTTCCTCGAAAACGATCTTAATTGGCTTTTAAATTAGCTTTAGCTTCAGCATTTCCTGGGACTGTGCGTTGTATGGAGTACAGGAATGCTCATAATAAAATACTTGGCCCTCTGCTGGGTTATTTTAGGAAGGTAGCTTGGCCCTAGGCTGGGTTACTTTTAGAGAAGGGACTTGACCCCCTTGTTTGGTCCCTTCTAGATTGATAGCTTAGACCTCTAGACCTCTAGATCGTCGGATCTTAAAGCTTCGGCCTTGTTCTGGGTTCTAACCGTGGATACCTAGCGGTGTTAACGAACGGGTTTCCTCAGACAGGCGGTAAGTATGCGCCCCCCATGTCCCGATTTTAGGGCAGCACTGTGGGAGTGGTGGTTCCAGGGCATCAGGACCTTAAACGCGCCCGGTCTTCTATGAGGTTTAGCCTCGCTCAAATGCAAACAGCCCATTGCACTACATACGTATATTCTGGTCCTCATCTGGTTTAATCCCGATTCTCTAAATTTTTACCATCTAAATTCCACATCCCTGATCCGTTTTAGTTGATCGGGGCCGTGGATGCACGGGACCTAGGCCCCCTCCATTTCACTTTTTATCCGTGAGCTAACTTAGCTACTAGTTCGAATATAGTTTTGGATCAGTATGTTGTCTTTATAATATTAATCCTTTATTGTTAGACCTCTTAGGTTCTTTTTTACCTTTCCCTTACCTTTTACTTACCTCTCTCGCCGTATCTTCGAATGCGTCCACTGTCGTTGAATGATGTCGTTGATTTATGTCCAGGTGATCACCTTTAGCCTCCTAACCTCGCTTCGTCTAAAACCTTTCTTCCGGTTTAAACATATTAATATTGACGTTTTATCTTATTTTCCCTTATTTCGCTCGAACAATTAATCTGCTGCTGCTTCTTCCGTAATTAGTTAACCGCTGCACCTAATTTTTATTACAAATTTAGTCCCTTCATTAAAACGTAGTTTCTTAATTTCAATTATATGGTTACAACTTACTTCCATAGATCTAAAACTATTAACTAGGGGACACACCCGGGAACTGATCGATCCTGGTGTGGCCCCCTCAGTGGAGAGTGTCTAGAAGGTAATGGCCGAAACACTCGATGATACTGGGGTTCTCTACTGATGAGTGTCCCATAAAATCATGTGTTAATATTAAATTTATATAATTTTTATTACTTTAAACCAAGGAGACTTAAAATTATAACCTTTCAAAATATACATTAAAGTTCGTTTTTATTCCCTTGTATCTTTGACCTTTGCCCTATATTCACAAATCCTACTGGCAGGGTATCACACGATGGTTCGATGTTGTTTTGTAAATCTTCCTCATCATCCCTCCTCTTTTTCTCTTCGCTCTTTAACTCTCTGAGTTAAATATGGACTCTGTAAAAGACATTTCTTACAGACGATAGGCACAAATGAAACGTTGCCTGAAACTCAAATATACTTACCCTCAAAAATACCCTCCAAGCTTTCGTCCTCCTATTATGTGAAATAAACCACTCGGGACTAACCAAACCAACCAATGAAAACAAACTCTTTTAATAATTTAAATTTTAAAACTTAAAAAACATTTTCCTGGAAAACAAGGACTGTGGTGATGTCTGGGGCTTGAAAAACGATTATGCTGTCACAAGTACCATCACTCATTGAACAACAATGAGAAAGCATTATTGAAACATTTACCTATTCAGGAAACGAAAAAAACTGATCGGCTCATAAAGTGACAAACTGACCGATCAACGTGAACCCTGTTTAGGAAAAACCATAAGGATTATGCTGTTAAAAGTACTGAATGTACTTCCAAAATCGGAAAGAATTAGGTAGAGGACATTGTAGGAATGGTAAGTTCATACTGACGTGCGCCGGCCCGTGCACCTACCTTTGATCCCCTATCTAACCGCCCAGTCGACGGATGAAGCGGGGGGGATCATCGAGATAATTCTAACACACCTATCCCAGCCAGTGCCTTCGGACAAGATGACTTACCTTAAAGCCCAGTATGCAATGTCCAACCGATTCTTTTCTCATGTAACTTAGGCCAGACAAATGTCCCAATAAAAAACACAACCCCGAGACCAGCAAACGTCCAAATCGGATGAATAAAGGCTTTCGGACAGAGTCAGTCTTTTTCTCTCATATGTACCAAATAAGTGCACGGTTAAGATGATAACAACGGAGACGTGAAAAAACACCTAACCCTAACCCAGTCCCCTAAACTTAACCATTAGTCTAATACGCCTAACCCTAACCCTAAAAATTAACCCCTAGTCTAGTACGCCTAACCCTAACCCAGTCCCTAAACTTAACCATTAGTCTAATTTGCCTAGCCCTAACCCTAACCCTAAACTTAACCATTAGTCTAGTACACCTAACCCTAACCCTAACCCTAAACTCAACCGTTAGTCTAGTACACCTAAACCTAACCCTGACCCGAATTGAAAGACACGATCCACTGCGAACCTGAGACCAGACAAACTGTCCAAATTGAAAGAAACGATCCACTGCAAACTCGAGGCCGGACATACGGTCCAAATTTAACAAAACAAGTTACTGTGACTCGGAGACCAGACAACTGGTCCGAATTGAAGGACACGATCCATTGCAAATCCGAGGCCAGACATACGGTCCAAATCAAACAAAACAAGTTACTGAAACTCGGAGGCCAGATAAGCGGTCCGAATTGAAAGAGTATACCTAACCCTAACCCTGTCCCTAAACTTACCCATTAGTATAGTATACCTAACGCCACCCTAACCACTAACCCTACCTTCCTGGGAAAACCCGACCTGCTAGATTAACGTAGAGTTAACTACTCTATGCAACTCTGAGACCAGACAACCGGTCCGAATTAAACAATACAATTTACTGTAACTTGGAGACCAGTCAACTGGTCCGAATTGAAGGACGCGATCCATTGCAAACCGAGGCCAGACATATGGTCCAAATTAAACAAAACAAGTACTGTAACTCGGAGGCCAGACAGCGGTCCGAATTGAATGACACGATCCACTGTGAACCTGAGACCAGACAAACGTTCTAAATGAAAAAGAAACGATCCACTGCAAACCCGAGGCAGACATACGGTCCAAATTTAACAAAACAAGTTTACTGTGACTCGGAGACCAGACAACTGGTCCGAATTGAAGGACACGATCCATTGCAAGCCCGAGGCCAGACATACGGTCCAATTAAACAAAAAAGTTGCTGTGACTCGGAGGCCGGACAAGCGGTCCGAATTGAAAGACACGATCTACTACGAACCTGAGACCAGACAAACGGTCCAAATTGAAAGAAACGATCCACTGCAAACCGGGGCCAGACATACGGTCCAAATTTAACAAAACAAGTTACTGTAACTCCGGAGACCAGACAACTGGTCCGAATTGAAGGACACGATCCATTGCAAATCCGTGGCCAGACATACGGTCCAATTAAACAAAACAAGTTACTGTAACTCGGAGGCCAGACAAGCGGTCCGAATTGAAAAACGATCGATCCACTGCGACCTGGACCAGACAAAACGGTCCAAATTGAAAGAAAACGACCCACTGCAAACCCGAGGCCAGACATACGGTCCAAATTTAACAAAACAAGTTACTGGAACTCGGAGACCAGACAACTGGTCCGAATTGAAGGACGACGATCCATTTCAAACCCGAGGCCAGACATACGGTCCGAATTAAATGAAAACAAGTTACTGTAACTCGGAGGCCAGACAAGCGGTCCGAATTGAAAGACACGATCTACTGCAAACCTGAGGCCAGACATACGGTCCAAATCAGATGAATAAAGACTCTCTGATGGGAACGGACGGACCCGAATCATAAAAAAATAAAAAATAAAAAAATAAAAAAAATAAACAAAATAAAAAATAATAAAAAATAATAATAAAAAAATAAAAACATCATGGAAAAGATGAGTACTTGGCGACGTTGTCAGCTCAGCTGCAACGAAGAGCCCTTACTAGTTTTTATCCCTAAAGTCATCTAATGACCTTGTTAATGATCCCTCAACTGTTTAGTTTTGGTTTTGTTTTGTACAGCCGCCGCCCCTGGAGGGGGCGCTGGAATCCCGTCTGGATCGTTTCTTATGTATACACTGTTGGGGCCTTCTTCTAACCATCCTTGCTATATGGTTTCGTCCTTGTAAACAGGCCCCTAAGCCTCATGGGAAAATTATCGCGGCGGCCATTTGTTTTTTAGAATGGGACGTTTGATTCGTCGAAAACTTCCTTAACATTTTAATTATTCAAAGCAATGCATTATGGGGTTTATGCGTGGTTTGCACCATGAGTGCGACGGGTGGACCGTTAATCACTCTGATACGGCTTGAGTGCTACTATCCAGAGCTTCTGAGGACACATCTTTTGGTGAGTCACTCTGCATACCTGGGGTTGTGCGTTGTATGGGACACAGGTTTATGCGTATGTTTGACATAGAGCTCTGAAACCTTCCTGGGGTCTTGCGGTGTATGGTACACAGGAAAGGTCCTAAAACTTCTGTTTTCGGGATAAATTTTCTTAAGAAATTTTTCCTCGAAAACGATCTTAATTGGCTTTTAAATTAGCTTTAGCTTCAGCATTTCCTGGGACTGTGCGTTGTATGGAGTACAGGAATGCTCATAATAAAATAACTTGGCCCTCTGCTGGGTTATTTTTAGGAAGGTAGCTTGGCCCTAGCTGGGTCTTTTAGAGAAGGGACTTGACCCCCTTGGTTTGGGTCCCTTCTAGATTGATAGCTTAGACCTCTAGACCTTCTAGATCGTCGGATCTTAAAGCTTCGGCCTTGTTCTGGGTTTCTCCCGGGATACCTAGCGGTTTCACGAACGGTTTCCTCAGACAGGCGGTAAGTATGCGGCCCCCCATGTCCCGATTTTAGGGCAGCACTGTGGGAGTGGTGGTCCAGGGCATCAGGACCTTAACGTCGCCCGGGTCTTCTATGAGGTTAGCCTCGCTCAAATGCAAACAGCCCATTTGCACTACATACGTATATTCGGGTCCTCATCTGGTTAATCCGATTCTCTAAATTTTTACCATCTAATTCCAAATCCCTGATCCGTTTAGTTGATCGGCCGGGTGGATGCAACGGGACCTAGGCCCCCTCCATTTCACTTCTTTTATCCGTGAGCTAACTTAGCTACTAGTTCGAATATAGTTTTGGATCAGTATGTTGTCTTTATAATATTAATCTTTATTGTTAGACCTCTTAGGTTCTTTTTACCTTTCCCTTACCTTTTACTTACCTCTCTCGCCGTATCTTCGAATGCGTCACTGTCGTTGAATGATGTCGTTGATTTATGTCCAGGTGATCACCTTTAGCCTCCTAACTCGCTTCGTCTAAACCTTTCTTCCGTTTTAACATATTAATATTGACGTTTATCTTATTTTTCCTTATTTACGCTCGAACAATTAAGCTGCTTCCTTCCGTAAATTAGTTAACCGCTGCACCTAATTTTATTTACAAAATTTAGTCCTTCATTAAAACGTAGTTTCTTAATTTCAATTTATATGGTTACAACTTACTTCCATAGATCTAAAAATAAACACAGGGACACACCCCTGGAACTGATCGATCCTGGGTGGGCCGCCCTCAGTGGAGAGTGTCTAGAAGGTAATGCCGAAACACTCGATGATACTGGGGTTCTCTACTGATGATGTGTCCCATAAAATCATGTGTTAATATTAATTTATATAATTTATACTTTTAAACCAAGGAGACTTAAAATTAAACCTTTCAAAATATACATTAAAGTTCGTTTTTATTCCCTTTTATCTTTTGACCTTTGCCCTATATTCACAAATCCTACTGGCAGGGTATCAACGATGGTTCGATGTTTTGTAAATTCTCCTCATCATCCCTCCTCTTTTTCTCTTCGCTCTTTAACTCTTCTGAGTTAAATATGGACTCTGTAAAAGACATTTCTTACAGACGATAGGCACAAATGAAACGTTGCCTGAAACTCAAATATACTTACCCTCATGAAAATTACCTCCAAGGCTTTCGTCCTCCTATTATGTGAAATAAAACACTCGGGACTAACCAAACAAACCAATGAAAAACAACTCTTTTAATAATTAAAATGTTTTAAACTTAAAAAACTTTTCCTGGAAAACAAGGACTGTGGTGATGTCTGGGGCTTGAAAAACGATTATGCTGTCACAAGTACCATCACTCATGAACAACAATGAGGAAAGCATTATGTGAAACATTACCTATTCAGGAAACGAAAAAACTGATCGGCTCATAAAGTGACAACTGACCGATCAAACGTGAACCTGTTTAGGAAAAACCATAAGGATATGCTGTTAAAAGTACTGAATGTACTTCCAAAATCGGAAAGAATTAGGTAGAGGACATTGTAGGAATGGTAAGTTCATACTGACGTGCGCCGGCCCGTGCACCTACCTTTGATCCCCTATCTAACCGCCCAGTCGACGGATAAGCGGGGGGATCATCGAGATATTCTAACACCTAACCCTAACCCTAACCCTAACCCTAACCCCTAACCCAACCCCTAACCCTAACCCTAACCTAACCCTAACCCTAACCCCTAAACCCTAACCCTAACCCTAACCCTAACCCCCTAACCCTAACCCTAACCCTAACCTAACCCTAACCCTAACCCTATATTGCCGGAATGTATACTCCAAACCGATTCCTTCTCGATCCTCCTCTTATATTAATGTAATTTTTAAAATCCTTAATTGGGATATCTTGCGTTTTTACTTTATTAGTAATACTTATATACTCCTACCCTAAACCCTTACCCTTACCCGAACCCCTTACCTAACCCCTTACCCTAACCCTTACCCTAACCCTAACCCTTACCCTTACCCTTACCCTTACCCTAACCCTTACCCCTAACCCTAACCCCTAACCCTACCCCTAACCCTTACCCCTTACCCTAACCCCTTACCCTAACCCCTTACCCTAACCCCTTCCCTAACCCCTTACCCTAACCCCTTACCCTAACCCTAACCCCTAACCCTAACCCCTAACCCTAATCCCTAATCCGAACCCTAACCCTAACCCTAACCCTAATACTAACTTATATTAATACTAACTTATATTAATACTAACTTATATTAATACTAACTTATATTAATACTAACTTAGATTAATACTAACTATATTAATGCTAACTTTATATTAATACTAACTTATATTAATACTAACTTTAGTTAGCTAACATTAACTTTTTTATAGCTAATTATATTAATTATACTTTTGGCTTATCCTAGCCTCTGTTCTTCGATTTTTGACCCTATTAATTTTATCCCTAAGGTTATCTAATAACCTGTTTTGTTCCCTCAACTGTTTTAGTTTTGGTTTTGTTTTTATACAGCCGCCGCCCCTGGGGAGGGGCGCTGGAACTCCGTCTGGATCGTTTCTTATGTATACACCTGTTGGGGCCTTCTTTCTACCCATCCGTTTCAGTTATGGTTTCGTCCTTGTAAACCGCCCCTAAGCCTCATGGGAAAATTATTCGCGGCGGCCATTTTGTTTTTAGAATGGGACGTTTTGATTGGTCGAAAATTTCTTAAAATCTTAATTATTCAAAACAATGCTTTATGGGATTTATGCTTGGTTTGCACCATGAGTGCGACGGGTGGGCCGTTTAATCACTCTGATACGGCTTGAGTGCTACTATCCAGAGCTTCTGAGGACACATCTTTGGGTGAGTCACTCTGCATACCTGGGGTTGTGCGTTGTATGGGACACAGGTTTATGCGTATGCTTAGACATAGAGCTCTGAAACCTTCCTGGGGTCTTGCGGTGTATGGTACACAGGAAAGGTCCTAAAACTTCTTGTTTTCGGGATAAATTTTCTTAAAAAATTTTTCCTCGAAAACGATCTTAATTGGCTTTTAAATTAGCTTTAGCTTCAGCATTTCCTGGGACTGTGCGTTGTATGGAGTACAGGAATGCTCATAATAAAATAACTTGGCCCTCTGCTGGGTTATTTTTAGGAAGGTAGCTTGGCCCTAGGCTGGGTTACTTTTAGAGAAGGGACTTGACCCCCTTGGTTTGGGTCCTTCTAGATTGATAGTTTAGACCTCTAGACCTTCTAGATCGTCGGATCTTAAAGCTTCGGCCTTGTTCTGGGTTCTAACCGTGGATACCTAGCGGTGTTACGAACGGTTTCTCAACAGGCGGTAAGTATGGCGGCCCCCCATGTCCCGATTTTAGGGCAGCACTGTGGGAGTGGTGGTCCAGGGCATCAGGACCTTAAACGTCGCCCGGTCTTCTATGAGGTTTAGCCTCGCTCAAATGCAAACAGCCCATTTGCACTACATACGTTTATTCTGTCCTCATCTGGTTTAATCCCTTCTCTAAATTTTTACCATCTAAATTCCACATCCCCTGATCCGTTTTAGTTGATCAGGCCGTGGATGCAACGGGACCTAGGCCCCCTCCATTTCACTTCTTTTATCCGTGAGCTAACTTAGCTACTAGTTCGAATATAGTTCTGGAACAGTATGTTATCTTTATAATATTAAATTGTTAGACCTCTTAGGATCTTTTTTACCTTTCCCTTACCTTTTACTTACCTTTTACTTACCTCTTTCGCCGTATCTTCGAATGCGTCCGCTGTCGTTGAATGATGTCGTTAATTTATGTCCAGGTGATCACCTTTAGCCTCCTAACTCGTCTAAAACCTTTCTTCCGGTTTAACATATTAATATTGACGTTTTATCTTATTTTCCCTTATTTACGCTCGAACAATTAAGCTGCTTCCTTCCGTAAATTAGTTAACCGCTGCACCTAATTTTATTTACAAAATTAGTCCTTCATTAAAACGTAGTTTTCTTCTTAATTTCAATTATATGGTTACAACTTACTTCCATAGATCTAAAACTATTAACTAGGGGACACACCCCGGGAATTGATCGATCCTGGGTGGGCCGCCCTCAGTGGAGAGTGTCTAGAAGGTAATGGCCGAAACACTCGATGATACTGGGGTTCTCTACTGATGATGTGTCCCATAAAATTATATTTTAATATTAAATTTATATGATTTATTACTTTTAAAACATAGACACTTAAAATTATAACCCTTTAGAATATATTAAAAAAGTTCGTTTTTATTCCATTTTATCTTTTGACCTTTGCCCTATATTCATAAATCCTACTGGCAGGGTATCACACGATGGCTTGATGTTTTGAAAATTCTTCTTCATCATCCCTCCTCTCTTTCTCTTCACTCTCTAACTCTTCTGAGTCAAATATAGATTCTGTAAAGGACATTTCTTACAGAAGATGGGCACAAATGAAACGTTGCCTGAAGCTCAAATATACTTACCTTTATGGAAAATTAATTCCAACGCTTTCGTCCTCCTATTATTGTGTGAAATAAAGCACTCGGGACTAACCAAACAAACCAATGGAAAACAAACTCTTTTAATAATTAAAATGTTTTAAACTTATAAAACATTTTCCTGAAAGACAAGAACTGTGGCGATGTCTGGGATTTGAAAAACGATTCTGCTGTCACAAGCACTATCACTCATTGAATAACAATGGGGAAAGCATTATTGAAACAGTTACCTATTCAGGAAACGTAAAAACTGATCGGCTCATAAAGTGACAAACTGTCCGATCAAACGTGAACCCTGTTTAGAAAAAATCATAAGGATTATACTGTTAAAAGTACTGAATGTACTTCCAAAATCGGAAAGAATTAGGTAGAGGACATTGTAGGAATAGTAAGTCATACTGACGTGCGCCGGCCCGTGCACCTACCTTTGTTCCCCTATCTAACCGCCCAGTCGACGGATGAAGCGGGGGGGATCATCGAGATAATTCTAACACCTATCCCAGCCAGTGCCTCGGACAAGATGACTTACCTTAAAGCCCAGTACGCAATGATCCAACCGATTCTTTTCCTGATTCTTGTCTTTATCTCTCTTTTCTTTTAGAAAAACAACCATGGCAGTTCCGATCAACCCAAACAATGTCTTCCGCTCCATTGTTACCAATATGGCATCCTACATTAAGACTTGCCATCATCTCGCATACTCCAACTGTGAACCAGGCACCCCAACCCCGGTGGGCCTCATAAAAATTCAACAAAGCCTGATAGCCGCTGTTCAACCGGCTTTCCCAAATGCCCTATCTTATCAACTCAAAACTGGGAATGCGAGAAATTGGACCTATACCACCCTGCAAATTTTGCAGGAACATTATCACCAAGTTCTAGCGGACTGCGCTACTAACCTTTCCACAACTCCCAGGGATGACTGGGACCAGGCACTCTTGGTCGCCATACGGTGGGCTAGACGTGACGTCAAAAGGATTAGGGGAAAGACAATCCAGGAAGCTAGTGAGAGAATCCTTAAAATCCCGCATCCTCAACCAATTTTGACACCAGCAACGTCTGCCCAAAATTTGCCAAAAACATCCGCCCTACCTTCACCTTCAAAACTGGCGGTACGAGACCTATCAAACTTGTCTGCCCAAAAAGCAACACAAACAGATATAAATTTATCTGAATTGCCAGATGAAATTCTGGCACAAACTGCCATGGGTTGTGTCTCTTCAGAGGCACCTGTTCAATCCTCTCTGCAAACTCCTGCAGATACAAACCTGCCAAAAACACCTTTCCAACCTTTACTGGAACTGGAAGGAACTCCCCAACCAAAAAGACACTGTGCTGATGACGCAAAACAGGTTCTTAACTTCGACACCCCTGAACCTTTCTGGTCCCCACAATCCCTTTGTTCCTCAGACATATCTGAGATATCAAAACCGATGACCGAAACCCCTAGCCCGGTCATCCCGATTCTGCCGCCACCGACACGGGGACACGATGTCCTAAACACAGAATATTGCACGGCTGAATCCCATCATCTCTTTCAGTCCCACAATCACTTGGGTAATAAATACCGCAATTGGACCTTGAACCCGACTAGGTCAATATTAATTGTTGGAGATTCAAATATCTCCAGGTTGCCCTTAGTTAACAGTCCCCTTATCCAAGTTGATTGTTATCCAGGCGCCACCCTCAGCCACGCAGCACATTTCATCAAAAAGAATACTCCGACTTCAGATGACGTCCTGAAGATCATTTTGTCCTTTGGTCTGAACGATCGGAAGGTAAAAAATCCCTTCCATCATCAATCCCATTTAAGAGCGTTGATTAACGCCGCAAAAGCAACGTTCCCACTGGCAACTATCTACATCCCCAATGTGAACTACTCGGGGGATCTGCCACGAGATTTACAAACTAATATTAGACGCCTCAACCATTACATTAACCAGTCCACCCACCCTATTCCGAGGCTTTCACGGGAAAAATTTTCCACAGGTCCAGATAAGCTGCACTGGACTCCTGACACGGCACAAAACATGCTCCAGCATTGGCTTGCTTTTTTGGAGTAGCCTGGACCTGCCTAAAGGTCCCCCGAAATACTGACAAAGAAATTGTGAATCTCTCGCAAACATATTTGACAAAGTCACAGCGAGAGCTACTCAGGAAGGGCCTTTCCTTTGTCCCATCAAATGGTTCAAATACACGTAACACTTTAGATGCCGACTTAACTCAATATCATAGACGTTTAAAACTTAGCGCATATTTTGGTCCAACACCGGCTCCGACTCTTAAACCATTCCAGGGCCCTTCCACTTGGGAACCTGAACCGTCAAAATTACCCCGGTCAATACACCAGTTAATCCAGAAGGATCAGGAAACTATCTCTCGCCTTAAGCAAATTAAGGACAAACCTAACTTGACGGAGGACGAGTTATGTGCACTGAACGATTTGAAGAACAAAACTGATATTGTAATAAAGCCAGCAGATAAAGGCAGTGCACTTGTCTTAATGAATCGTGCTGACTATATAAAAGAAGCACTACGCCAACTGCAGGATGCCGAGTACTATCGGCCATTATCCAAACCCATCATGGATGTTACCGCGGTTCAGATATCACAGATACTTCAAACTCTTCGACAAAAACGATATCTCACTAAAAGACAATACACTTATCTAAAGGGTAAAGCCCCCTACAGATCCAGACGTTTTTATTTGCTCCCGAAAATTCATAAACCGCGGACGGACTGGATTGGAAACATCCCACCAGGGAGGCCTATAGTCTCGGATTGTGGTAGCGAGAGCTACGGAATTGCGGAGTACATTGACTCCTTTTTAAAACCTATTTCGAACAAACATCCAAGTTATTTGAGGGACACCACGGATTTCATTCAAAAAGTCAGGGAAACTACAATTTTGGAACCATTCAAACTATTTACCATGGATGTTAAGAGTTTGTACACAAACATTAACATTTCCAAAGGCGTTGAGACAGTAGCTGAATGGTTTAAAAGGTATCCTGTTGCTGATAGGCCTGACGAGGAAATTTTAAGACTGTTACATCTAAGTCTGACACGAAACGATTTTGAATTTAATGAAAAACATTATCTTCAAATCAAAGGTACAGCTATGGGGAAACGCTTCGCTCCGTCGTATGCGAACATTTATATGGCGGAGTGGGAGGAAACGGCGTTCCATAAATGTCACAAATTACCGGACAAATATTTCAGGTATCTTGACGATATTTGGGGCATTTGGACCCATTCTGATGAAGCTTTTGAAGAATTTGTTCAAATTCTCAACGATCACCACAACTCCATTAAACTTGATCCCATTCTGCACCACTGTGAAGTACACTTTCTGGACACCACGGTGTTTAAGGGTCCACAATTTCTTGAGTTGGGTATCCTTGATACCAAGGTTTATTTTAAGCCTACGGATACCCATGCTTTGCTGCACAGGAAGAGCTTTCACCCTAAACACGTGTTTAAAGGAATCTTAAAATCCCAACTTTTACGTTTCCATAAGATTTGCAACAATCCAGTTGACAGGGACAATGCAACACGTACCCTTATGCGGACACTCCGACGCAGGGGTTATACGAGATCCTTCCTCCGAGGAGTACAAAAAAATACTTCCTTTGGAACTGGGGTAACTAACATTGCTCCAACGACGCTGATTCAGGAGGACAAATGTGTTATCCCTTTTGTGTCAACTTACTCTGCGTATGCAACCAGAGCAAACAAAATAATCAAAAACAACTTTGAAGAAACCCTTGCCGGAACTAGGATTCCGGATCGCTTTAAGATTATTTCGGCCTATAGACGGAATCCGACGCTGAAGGATATTCTGGTACATGCTAAGCTCCGACGCCCGGGACATAAGAGTACATTCTCAAAATGTCCCACGGCTAAAAACATTAAAACGGGTGAAAGATTCGAACTGCCCAAAAATGTCCCACTGAACCAGGCCAATTGTGTCTACATTATAAAGTGTAGAAGGTGTCCACAACAATATATCGGTGAGACCAGGAACACACTCTGTGCCCGATTGGCCAACCATAAATATAACATTACGAAGGGACACAAGGTACATACCCACCTGGTGAAACACTTCATCGAACACGGGTTTTCAAACCTTGTGATGAGTGGTCTCGAACACGACCCAGAATGGACCACGGATCAACGGAGGCGAGCCGAGAAGGGCTGGATTAAAAAACTTGGGACTGACCACCCCTTTGGTCTTAACGAGAAATGATTAACGTCTTAGTAGTTTAATATTTAAGTTTGATAGATGTTTCCAATTTATTGATGATTAACGTTTGTAGTAGATTGATTTTTAAGTTTGATAGATGTATTCCATTTGTTATAGAGTTGTAACTGTATAAATAAATAAACATTGAACTTTTTGGAGGATCTTATGAGGAAAATGACGATACATTTGGAAATTATTCAAGGCAGGAAGTCGTGAACGATATACTGTTCCATGACGGATATTGCCGGAATGTATACTCCAAACCGATTCCTTCTCGATCCTCCTCTTAATATTAATGTAATTTTTAAAATCCTTAATTGGGATATCTTGCGTTTTTACTTTATTAGTAATACTTATATACTCTCTACCCTAACCCCTTACCCTTACCCTAACCCCTTACCCTAACCCCTTACCCTAACCCCTTACCCTAACCCTAACCCTTACCCTTACCCTTACCCTTACCCTAACCCTTACCCCTAACCCTAACCCCTAACCCTTACCCCTAACCCTTACCCCTTACCCTAACCCCTTACCCTAACCCCTTACCCTAACCCCTTACCCTAACCCCTTACCCTAACCCCTTACCCTAACCCTAACCCCTAACCCTAACCCCTAACCCTAATCCCTAATCCTAACCCCTAACCCTAACCCCTAACCCTAATACTAACTTATATTAATACTAACTTATATTAATACTAACTTATATTAATACTAACTTATATTAATACTAACTTAGATTAATACTAACTTATATTAATGCTAACTTATATTAATACTAACTTATATTAATACTAACTTTAGTTAGCTAACATTAACTTTTTATAGCTAATTATATTAATTAATACCTTTTGGCTTATCCTAGCCTCTGTTCTTCGATTTTTGACCCTTATTAATTTTATCCCTAAGGTTATCTAATAACCTTGTTTGTGTTCCCTCAACTTTGTTTAGTTTTGGTTTTGTTTTTATACAGCCGCCGCCCCTGGGGAGGGGCGCTGGAACTCCCGTCTGGATCGTTTCTTATGTATACACCTGTTGGGGCCTTCTTTCTACCCATCCGTTTCAGTTATGGTTTCGTCCTTGTAAACCGGCCCCTAAGCCTCATGGGAAAATTATTCGCGGCGGCCATTTTGTTTTTAGAATGGGACGTTTTGATTGGTCGAAAATTTCTTAAAATCTTAATTATTCAAAACAATGCTTTATGGGATTTATGCTTGGTTTGCACCATGAGTGCGACGGGTGGGCCGTTTAATCACTCTGATACGGCTTGAGTGCTACTATCCAGAGCTTCTGAGGACACATCTTTGGGTGAGTCACTCTGCATACCTGGGGTTGTGCGTTGTATGGGACACAGGTTTATGCGTATGCTTAGACATAGAGCTCTGAAACCTTCTGGGTCTTGCGGTGTGATGGTACACAGGAAAGGTCCTAAAACTTCTTGTTTTCGGGATAAATTTTTTAAAAAATTTTTCTCGAAAACGATCTTAATTGGCTTTAAATTAGCTTTAGCTTCAGCATTTCCTGGGACTGTGCGTTGTATGGAGTACAGGAATGCTCATAATAAAATAACTTGGCCCTCTGCTGGGTTATTTTTAGGAAGGTAGCTTGGCCCTAGGCTGGGTTACTTTTAGAGAAGGGATTGACCCCCTTGGTTTGGGTCCCTTCTAGATTGATAGTTTAGACCTCTAGACCTTCTAGATCGTCGGATCTTAAAGCTTCGGCCTTGTTCTGGGTTCTAACCGTGGATACCTAGCGGTGTTAACGAACGGTTTCCTCAGACAGGCGGTAAGTATGCGGCCCCCCATGTCCCGATTTTAGGGCAGCACTGTGGGAGTGGTGGTCCAGGGCATCAGGACCTTAAACGTCGCCCGGTCTTCTATGAGGTTTAGCCTCGCTCAAATGCAAACAGCCCATTTGCACTACATACGTTTATTCTGTTCCTCATCTGGTTTAATCCCGATTCTCTAAATTTTTACCATCTAAATTCCACATCCCCTGATCCGTTTTAGTTGATCAGGCCGTGGATGCAACGGGACCTAGGCCCCCTCCATTTCACTTCTTTTATCCGTGAGCTAACTTAGCTACTAGTTCGAATATAGTTCTGGATCAGTATGTTATCTTTATAATATTAAATTGTTAGACCTCTTAGGATCTTTTTTACCTTTCCCTTACCTTTTACTTACCTTTTACTTACCTCTTTCGCCGTATCTTCGAATGCGTCCGCTGTCGTTGAATGATGTCGTTAATTTATGTCCAGGTGATCACCTTTAGCCTCCTAACTCGTCTAAAACCTTTCTTCCGGTTTAACATATTAATATTGACGTTTTATCTTATTTTCCCTTATTTACGCTCGAACAATTAAGCTGCTTCCTTCCGTGAATTAGTTAACCGCTGCACCTAATTTTATTTACAAAATTTAGTCCCTTCATTAAAACGTAGTTTTCTTAATTTCAATTTATATGGTTACAACTTACTTCCATAGATCTAAAACTATTAACTAGGGGACACACCCCGGGAATTGATCGATCCTTGGGGCCGCCCTCAGTGGAGAGTGTCTAGAAGGTAATGGCCGAAACACTCGATGATACTGGGGTTCTCTACTGATGATGTGTCCCATAAAATTATATTTAAATATTAATTTATATGATTTATTACTTTTAAAACATAGACACTTAAAAATTATAACCCTTTAGAATATATTAAAAAAGTTCGTTTTTATTCCATTTTATCTTTTGACCTTTGCCCTATATTCATAAATCCTACTGGCAGGGTATCACACGATGGCTTGATGTTTTGAAAATTCTTCTTCTTCATCATCCCTCCTCTCTTTCTCTTCACTCTCTAACTCTTCTGAGTCAAATATAGATTCTGTAAAGGACATTTCTTACAGAAGATGGGCACAAATGAAACGTTGCCTGAAGCTCAAATATACTTACCTTTATGGAAAATTAATTCCAACGCTTTCGTCCTCCTATATTGTGTGAAATAAAGCACTCGGGACTAACCAAACAAACCAATGGAAAACAAACTCTTTTAATAATTAAATGTTTTAAAACTTATAAAACATTTTCCTGAAAGACAAGAACTGTGGCGATTGTCTGGGATTTGAAAAAAACGATTCTGCTGTCACAAGCACTATCACTCATTGAATAACAATGGGGAAAGCATTATTGAAACAGTTACCTATTCAGGAAACGTAAAAAACTGATCGGCTCATAAAAGTGACAAACTGTCCGATCAAACGTGAACCCTGTTTAGAAAATCATAAGGATTATACTGTTTAAAAGTACTGAATGTACTTCCAAAATCGGAAAGAATTAGGTAGAGGACATTGTAGGAATAGTAAGTCATACTGACGTGCGCCGGCCCGTGCACCTACCTTTGTTCCACCTTTGTTCCCTATTACCGCCGCAGTCGACGGATGAAGCGGGGGGGATCATCGAGATAATTCTAACACCTAACCCTAACCCTAACCCTACCCTAACCCTAACCCTAACCCCCTAACCTAACCCTAACCCTAACCCTAACCCTAACCCCTAACCCTAAACCCCTAACCCTAACCCTAACCCCTAACCCTAACCCTAACCCTAACCCTAACCCCTAACCCCTAACCCCTAACCCCTAACCCTAACCAACCCCCTAACCCTAACCCTAACCCTAACCCTACCTAACCCTAACCCAACCCTAACCCCCTAACCAACCCTAACCCTAACCCTAACCCTACCCTAACCCTAACCCCTAACCCTAACCCTAACCCCTATTCCTGGTGTTATTGCCCTTTATATTTCAGGTCAAAAGGTCACAAATTCCAAATTGGGCCTAGTCCTAAATAGAGTCTTTTTGGCTGGTATTCGGGCGTTTGACAAGCTAGAGACTTGAAACTTGCGGTGAATTAACCTGGTATCCCCCGTATGACTTGTCTATTTTTCTGACCTGTGGCCCAAAGGAAGGGCCCCAAAAGGACTGAAAAAGTCATTTTTGAGGCCTGCTGTAGATAGTCCAGAATCTGGAATTCAATAGATTGTATTCTGGAATGACTTTAGGACCCCATTTTTTTCAACCCTTTGACTTACAGAGACCTGCTCCAATGCAATCTGCTAAGGGTTGTTGGGCCCTTTCCGATGATGCCTCGTTTGTCACTTTATGACGCACCCTTCAAAAGTTGCTAATTCCCCTCCCCCACCTGTTCTCTCCCTCTCATGAGCAGCCATGGACCTGGTTCTGACATATGTTATAAAGCTCCCTGAGGGCTGTTGGGAACACTTGGCCCCTGTCCCAGCCCCTTGCATTCCTGTGTTATTGCCCTTTATATTTTAGGGTCAAAAGTCACAAATTCCAAATTTAGGCCTAGTCCTAAATAGAGTCTTTTTGCTGGTATTCGGCCGTTTGACAAGCTAGAGACTTGAAACTTGCGGTGAATCAACCTGGTATCCCCCTTATGACTTGTCCATTTTTTTGACCCTGTGGCCCCAAAGGAAGGCCCCAAAAGGACTGGAAAAGTCATTTTTGAGGCCTGCTCTAGATAGTCCAGAATCTGGAATTCACTAGATTGTATTCTGGAATAACTTTAGGACCCATTATTTTTTAACCCTTTGACTTAGAGAGACCCGCATGCCCCCGATGCGATCGGCTGACTGAGCACTACAAGACAATCCCGAGGCTATCCCGATAACACCTTGCGTTGCGGAGTTTGCCCGAAGGCATCCACCTGCAGGGGGGAGACATATGTGATAGACCTTTTTGAATGCTTTCCATTGGTGCCTGTCCCACATCGCTGAGTGCTTCGGTCGGTGACTTATACCCCTTAAAAGGGTAAAAATCTCACCCTTTAACGCCACCTAGCTCTTCACTGCAACGTAGTAGAGCTTTGTGTCCAAGACGCTGACTCCGGCTCTGGGAGACCTTTCCGGCGATGTCTGGGTCAAGAAATTACGACCTAAAATGACTGAGATGGCATCTTTTTGACCTTCCTGAATAATCCCCTAACAGGCGTCAGTTTTCATGGGCCTATGTTTTGTGGTCAGACCAGAGCCGGACCCTTAAAAAAAGTGACTATGGACCTGGTTCTGACATATGTTATAAAGCTCCCCGAGGGCTGTCGGGAACAATTGGCCCTTGTCCCTAGCCCCTTTGCATTCCTGTGTTATTGCCCTTTATATTTTAGGGTCAAAAGGTCACAAATTCCAAATTTAGGCCTAGTCCTAAATAGAGTCTTTTTGGCTGGTATTCGGCCGTTTGACAAGCTAGAGACTTGAAACTCGCGGTGAATCACCTGGTATCCCCCGTATGACTGTTCTATTTTTCTGACCCTGTGGC
>NW_022603246.1:22500-114506 GCF_008692095.1 Etheostoma spectabile
TGCATTTAATTTGCTATTGCTGTGCTACAAAAACTCAAGGCTGCATTTCTCTATTTCAATGTTAGTTAGTGTCAGGACTGCGTGTGTGGGAACCGTGGCAACCAGCCAAGAGCAGCGGAGGATCAGACTGGCTTGCTTCACTTTGATTTGATTTAACATAATTCATTGAAGTGTTTTATACCCTTGTGTTTTTGAGCTTGTAGTAGGCATATTTTGTAGTATTGAGCCGTGTGCCTATGTCTTGCATTACCCGTGCCTAGTTGGTTCTGTCTTGTATTATGGACGTTATTCTTGTTTTTCCGCTTGTGAAGTATGCATGTTTTCATTTTTAAACTTTGAAAATTTGTCAGCACCCCCAATTCAAAATGTTCCTGCGGCTCTGCTCCAAACTATTTTTAGTCACTGTTCCATTATCTTTTACTTTGACTGTTATTGACACTCTTCAACACCCCCCCAACCGGCCCGTCAGACACCGCCTACCAAGAGCCTGGGTCTGTCCCAGGTTTCTTCCTAAAAGGAAGTTTTTCCTCTCCACTGTTGCACTTGTTGCTCTGGAGGGAACTACTAGAACTGTTGGGTCCTGGTAAATTATAGAGTGTGGTCTAGACCTACTCCATGTGTAAAGTTTCAAGATAACTCTTGTCATGAATTGATACTATAAATAAAACTCTCTCTCTCTCTCTCTCTCTCTCTCTCTCTCTCTCTCTCTCATTGCTGTAAAACCTTTCCCTTTGCCTTTCTCCATGCCCCCCCTCTTTCATTGACAGAAGGAGCCTGAGGCTACATGTGTCTCAGGTGTGCTGTTACCTGCCCAGATGTGTTAGTTTTCTCAGTGAGGCAGCAGAAGCAGGTAGGCTCAAGTTCACTCTCTTTTCAACAGTTTTATAATGAATGAAACTCAACCCTGTTGGCCATCCTTGTTGTTTCTCTGGAGAAGTTAAACATTTTGTAAATTACCTGCTGATGGTTTATAATATTGGAAGTTTCAGTAGCTTGCTGAAGTGTTTCAGCCGTGATTTCATGTCTCAGACTGCACTGTACTTAATCTGTTCTAGCTAACACAAAATCTTCTCTCTTTAAAATGAAAACTAACCTGATAAACAAAGTTGATAGTTTAGTTTCAGTTAGGAGCTGTAAATCAGACAGATGATGCATCTACAATAAAAGTGGCAGCTGTGACGCACGGCTCAGTGAAGCTGTTAATCGTTCAGTGACTAGAGTATTAATGACTAGTACAAAAAAAATTACCTTCAGTTGACCTTTGCTTTCAAAGACTTTCTTTCCTAAAAATCTACATATTCAGTACCTTTTTTTTTGGTCATTTCACAGACTACTTGCACACGCAGAAGACTTTTGTAAAATAATGAACAGAAATAAATACTAAAATTATGAACTGATTTCTGAAATAAATAAAACATAGCCTCAAGCGGCAATTGGTGGGTTCAAATCTTTTTTCTCATTAGCGACTTCAAAGTTATTTCACACATGTGTTCAAACGTGGCTTTAAAACATATCCTACAAGCTTTTTAACAATTGGACAAACAGTGAATTTTGTTTAAAATAGTGACAGCTGATTGGTCAAAAACATTTGTTTTCAATTCAGGGTGATATGTAGCTCAGGCCAGCTCCCGTTGATCTGAGAAAAGAAGATGATCGAAATAAAAACTGCTAATGAAGCAGCGAGCTGCAACTACAAGCTCCAACCTTGATTTGTGTCATGTCCATATCTCAATTACTTTTCAAGTTATTGACCAATTTAATTTAAAAGGGGCGTGGCTCTGAACATAAATGAAGACAAATCAGCAAATGTAAGGCAATTCATCACAAAACTCCCAGGGTATGTTCAGATAAGTGCCCCAGATATACCCCAACTGTTTTATATACATACACCACTAGTACCCTAACCCACAAAACTCCCAGGGTATGTTCAGATAAGTGCCCCAGATATACCCCAACTGTTTTATATACATACACCACTAGTACCCTAACCCACAAAACTCCCAGGGTATATTCAGATAAGTGCCCCAGATATAACCAGACAAAGCAAACAAATTGCAGGTGATACAGAGCAAATCAGCCTATAACTGACAAAATGTTTGTCCAATCAACACAAAACGTCCAGGAAGTTTCTCTATAATGACCTCACACATACACTGCAAGTCTCATTCAGATTGTCGGGGGGGCCTTTAAGGCACAATAACTGGACGTGGGATGGCAATCGATCTACGGTGTAGGAGGAGATCTCAAAAATGTGTTTTTCAAAAATTCAAAATGGTGGAACCATTGTCTAGGGGACTTTAATGTTCCTTGAGGCTTTTTGTACAGCACATAAAGTGGCACCTGTGTGAGAAATTCCAAGTCAACGGGACTTACGGTGTGGGAGGCGTGGCCTTTCAAAGTTTGCATTTGATACAGCGCCACCATGTGACTGAATGGGTTTATATTTCTACAGAAGCACATGCACACTATATCCAGTTATTCCCCCAAGGTTCATGTTTCTAGCTCATTCCAGGTCACAGTAATTTGAGCTGGCGCAGCAAACAACAAATAATAACTAAAACAGACAAACATAGAAAGTTTCTACCGCTGGTTTGAACCCTAAGATGCAACTCTTGTCATTTAGCATCATCGGAGGCATTTTTGCCCTTGTCTTTGGACTACAGCCAGCTAGTTCTGCATGTTTTCAGCCCATTGGGGGTTGGACTGTCATCTTCACCCGACACGAGCAGAAGCAAGCCAAGTGTCAGCCATCTTGATGTTTTCAGAGGCAAACATTTACAAGAGTTATTCAAAATAACGAAAATCTGGACCACCGGGATACGTAGGTACAGATCAGAGAATATGCAGGAAACTTTTAGAGACGGAAAACTCAACACACTATGGGAGCTTCACCTGCTACAGAGACCCGCACCTGAGCCAGCGGTGTCACCCGATGCCGCTAGCCGGTAAGGGGACATCGTCCACGGTGAACCGTGTAACGAGGGCTGGAGTATGAGCTAGTTAGGTAGAAAGCTAATGCTAGCCGGTAAGGGGACATCGTCCTTGGTGAACCTTGGAACGAGGGCGGGAGTATGAGCTAGCTAGGTAGAAAGCTAATGCTAGCAAGTAAGGGGAAATTGTCCAAGGTGAACCGCGCAACGAGGGCGGGAGTATGAGCTAGCTAGGTAGAAAGACTACATCCAACTTCAACAAACTCCCAATACAAGTTCAGTTACGAGTTTATGTGAGGTCATTTTAATATATATTTTATGTGTAATACCACTAGAACCATGGCGAAACATTGTTGAAATTACAATTAAACACACTAGAGTTGAGTTGTCTTTGTCTGGAAACGCTAGGCGTTGCATGGGAGTGGACTCGTAAAGCAGGGAAGCAAGTGCATTCTGGGATTAGATGTCTTTCATCCACATGAGCCAAAAACACATTTTCTGGCTTTTCCCGGCCTAGAGGGCACATATTTCTAAATAAAATTCACATTTCTACTAAATAAGTGACCCAATTTAGAGATTTATTCATCTTTCTAATGGTGAAATATCCCTTTACATTAACTATAATGGTGGTAAAGCTCAATGAAATTAAATATATATTTTTGAATCATTTTATATTTAAATAATAAACGTCTCTCTTTACTTCACAGATCCGTTAAGAGACTAAACGTTTATTTATTTTATTGTTATCTTTGATAATGGATCTTAAAAGCAGAACATTTTAATTTAAGAATGTACTGAACTAGGAATATGTTTTGAAAGAAGTGTGAAGGGTTGGTATGAAACAGTTTGAAGGAGCCGTTAATCACTCTGTCATGCAGCAGTAAATCCTCAGAGCATTCCCGTTAAAGTTCAGCAGTCCCTGGAGGGGCTCCGTGTTCTCCTGCTTCAGCTCTGCTTCACGTCACTTTACCTCAATGTGTCTGGAGACATTTAGAATGATGCACCCTGTTAACATCATATAAATTTAATATTAGAGTTATTTAAAGCATAACGTTTGTCAAGCAGTCTCATGCTCATATGATTATCAGACAAGACATCTGAAACCTTATGACTGGATTAAAATACCTTTTAAGCATTGCATTTAGGTGTGTGTGTGTGTGTTTCCCTGGCACCCTCTTCTCTCCACATTAAAGGATTTCGGAGGATTCAGGATACTGCGGAGTAGATTGTGGAGGAGATAGGTGAGAAAGGGAAAGATAAGATCAAGAATGTTCTGTCAATGCCTAAACTCATTCACTGTAGAGTTATTCCTCCTGCTGCTGAGGCTACGCAGAGCAGAGTCTCTGCCCCCTGTAGTAATAATAATCATGATCATGATAATAATCAGACACAAACACAATCAGCTGATCATTTCATTCATTTGGTAGTTTTAAACTGTGATTTAGAAGGAAAATCTGCAGAATTTATACGTTTTTCTTTTCTACTCTGTACAACAGAGCTTTTTTAATTTCAAGAGGTCTCTTCTAGTTTTGATGTCTGGGGTATTTGGTTATTTTTATGTGTGGTTCCGAAAGTACCCGTTTGGCCAGCTGATATTACAGTCATGACTTCATGATCTCTGATGGTTGATCAGTTTAGTTTTGTTCTGTATCTGTTGATCAATGTTAGCTTTGAGCTTTTTCTTTTTGAGATCACGACTCTTGTGTTTTCCTTGTTTAAGGAGATAAGACTTCTGGAGAGATTGATCCAGACAATGAATTATACAGTTTAACTCATTATGTTTGTCCTCCACAGACCATCAGCCCAGTCCAAACAACATGATCTTCATCTTCTTCACCCGTGAGTTCAGCTTGTCACATTTCATCACTTACACCCCTGATTCAAATGGAAGGAAGAAGGAAGTGAAGAGAGATGGGGAACATCATGCAACATATTATATTGATAATACTTGTGTAGAAAAAAGGATTCAGAGTATTGAGCATGTATGATGTTTTCTTATTTTTTATTTTATTATGTCTGCAAATTTGCCATCAATCAGCGTGAAGATGGCGCTTTTTTGATTTCTTTAATTAATCAGCAAATTAGCCATATGCAAAATCTAGTTTTTGTAACTCCTGGAGCTTGAGTCCAATCCTGACACATTTGTACCAGTAGACTCGGTGGACCCTGATGACAAAAAGTTATCAAAAGAACTTTTATAGTGCAAAAAATGTGCATTATAGAGGACCAACTTCCTGTAGGAGGCTGTTGAAACAGTAGGTTGCGTATCCTACCCAGATTTTTTCCGATTGACACAAAACATGACACAGTTGTACCGCATTGGGGCTTGAGCATCCACGCCAAAGTGTGAGTGAATCGGTCCTTACATGGTGCTGTTAGAATCTTTTTGTTAATTAGCGATTTATGGGAAATCTCCTTTGTCTAACTCCTCTTGTTTCAGTTATCAGTTTTGAATGTCATGGATATTTAGAAGCACTTTCTTTAACAAAAATCTTTATTACCCAATAAATTATACATAATAGGCAAAAACATGAAATAAAAATATATTAAATTACAGAAGTATTATCCACTATTGAACCATAACTTGCATGTTGCACACATGTAAAGAAAATCAAATGTATAAGACCACAAACAAACAAATTAACTACAGCTGTTCTGATATTCCAGAACAGTCTGATGCCTGTTGCTGCCCTGGAGGCAACTATTGGGTCCTTGTAAATTATGTGGTCTAGTGTGGTCTAGACCTCCTTTATCTGTAAATTATAGAGTGGTCTAGACCTGCTCTATCTGTAAATTATAGAGAGGTCTAGACCTGCTCTATGTGTAAATTATAGAGTGGTCTAGACCTGCTCTATCTGTAAATTATAGAGTGGTCTAGACCTGCTCTATCTGTAAAGTATAGAGTGGTCTAGACCTACTCTATCTGTAAATTATAGAGAGGTCTAGACCTGCTCTATCTGTAGATTATAGAGTGGGCTAGACCTGCAGGGATAGCATTATCTCATGTGAACGTGCAACACTAAGGGTAAGGGGTAGGGGTAAGACAGAGAAATGAGATTCAGCCATACACTCGGTTGACCCTCGGGACTAAAAGTTATCAATATCATTTTGATAGCTAACACAATGCCAGAGTTAAGAACCAACTTCCTGTGGGCGGCTGTTGAAACAGGAACCGCTGTATCTTGGCAAACGTTATTCTGATTTACATGAAACTTTGATATAGAGCCATCCTATACTATAGCCATGCCCATGTAAACAGACCACGCCCCTTCTATGACTTTTAAACGAATGAGGACAAATAAATGAAATAGCTCACCTTACTGTATTGTGTATTACTGTTTACTACATGTAAAGTTGTATGAGGAGTTTTCCTTAGCGGGGGGTTCCTTCCTCAGACTATTTATCCAATCCACTTTATTTGTATAGCACATTTTACAAACACAAAGTTACCAAAGTGCTGCACAGAAAACTCAAACATACAAAACACTAATGTAAAATATTGTAAAAACAAAATAAGAGCTTAGCTCACTCTGGACCAATCTGATTGGTATAAAATAGTGGAAACAAACATCCCAGAGGATGTTTTTCTGGATGTTTTTCTCCTGTCCCAGGATGCATCTGTGGTGAAGCCAGACCTTGGTAAGGTGTGTAGGGGAAGTAGAGTCAGATCACTTTTCAACAAGGACACGTAATAACTTGTTCTCTACTTGTCGTTTTGTTTCTGAGGCATTTGGATTTAAAAACGTATATATGACATGTAATGTTTCCTGAAGTCTTTCTTCTGATGTAATCATCTCTGACACCAAACTTGTCTTTTTTTGTCTGCTGAATCTATTTGCACACATTGATTTAAAATTCAGATAGATTCAAGACTAGAATTTAAAATCCACTGACCCATCTATATTTCTGCAGTTTTTCTTCCAGAAGCTCTGCTTCAGGACCTCCGGGACCAGTGTCCCGGGGGCTCCTGTAACCCCCAGCTTGGCGACCTGATGGTGGGTCGCGCAGCACAGCTGTCAGCCTCGTCTACCTGCGGTCTGGACGGACCAGAAAACTACTGCATCCTCGGGTACCTGGAGGTCAGAGGTCACCTTATTTTAAGCCTGTTCTCACACAGTATTCATGCATGTAGCTTTGAAAAGTAAAGCATTGTAATCCATATGTATTCCACCTATGTATCACTGTCCACAGCGCACTGACTGCTGCTGTGTAAGAGGGGGGTAGGTCAGTGGTACCCTGGAAGAAGTCAAGGAAACGGTAGCTCATCTCCTAAAGTATTATTTAGGGTGACCGCTGTCTTTAATGGTCACATTGGTGTCTAGACTGAACTGTAACGGCCTCTGAAAGGATGTCACCTCGGGGTGCTTGGTACCTGGCTCACCTTTTAACTGCTACATTGGAATTTCCCTTTCTGGGACTACTAAAAGATACATTATTATTTTTATTATTATTATTATTATTATTATTATTATTAATATTATTTATTATTATTATTACTACTATAATTATTTAATTTAATTGTCTTGTGAGGGGCCAGCAGTTCCCTGATTTCGTGGGATTTCTTATATATTGGTGTGCATAACTCTGTTAGATACAAGCTGTTGATTAGAATGCATTGCCCTATAACGCAGGTAAGGGCAGATCATGCCAAGGTAAAGGATTCTGTCTTTCAGTGCATCTTATAAATTGATGTGCATAACTCGTTAGATACAAGCTGTTGATTAGAATGCACTGCCTTATAACGCAGGTGAGGGCAGATCATGCCAAGGTAAAGGATTCTGTCTTTCAGTGCAGGTAAACTCTGTTCTCTTTCTGAAAACTTGTTTTCTCTTTTTCTGATTGACTGTTTCTGGCTCGTACTCAGACTTTCAAACTGAAACATGTTCTGATCTGTCACTTTATTATCCAGTGCTGTTATTTCCACCCTGAGCATCACTTTTCCTCATGACTGCATTTTCCTCTCTTCATTCCATTCGATCTTCATTCTCTCACAGACGTGTTTCTTTAAAAACTGTTCAGTAGAGAAAAAAACAAACCCATTCTAATTTCTACAGAGTAGAGAAAGTTACTGCATGAAATGGGATTTTTACAACAGTTCAGCAGCTGCAGAAGGAATCAGATCACTGACCAATAATAAAACAAAAGTTCATGATTAAAAAAGTTATCTTGCATTAAAATGGGTTAAATAATCAGACTGCTGAAGAAATGAGACTTCGACAGTTTAGGATGTTAGTGATTAAGAATCACGTTGAATATTTGTTCTCTTCCTTCAGGAGAAGAGAAAATGTTTCACATGTGACTCTCAGCTGCCGTACAATCTCCATAGCAACCCTAACAGCCACCGCATCGAGAACGTCATTACGACCTTTGACCCTGAAAGGAAAATGAAATGGTGGCAGTCTGAGAATGGTTCGTTTTAAAATGTCCAAGCAGAGTATGTTTAAGTGTTTCTTCCTCTCAGCCAACCATCACAGGAAGCGTGACAAACTCACAGCTCTATATTTATATATATATAATATATATATATATATATATATATATATATATATATATACATACATAAGTAACTAAAGCGCTGTGTTGTCTGCAGGAGTTCATGAGGTCAGCATTCAGCTGGATCTGGAGACCGTGTTCCAGTTCAGTCACCTGGTCCTCACCTTCAAGGTGAGCCACCAAACACACACACACACACAGACACACACACACACCTTCCAGATTAAATTTTCTATTCAATTTTATTTATAGTATCAATTCATAACAAGCGTTATCTGGAGACCCATTACAGATAGAGCAGGTCTAGACCACACTCCAGGATTTACAAGGACCCAACAGTTCTAGTAGTTTCCTCCAGAGCAGCAACAGGGCCACAGTGGAGAGGAAAGACTTCCTTTTAGGCAGAAACCTGGGACAGACCCAGACCCAGGACCAGACCCAGGCTCTTGGGAGGCAGTGTCTGACGACCGGTTGGGTTAATGAAGAGTGGAAATAACAGTCACAAAAATAGTAGTTTGTAGTAGTTCTTTGTAGTATTTCATGGCATAGCAGGGCACTGTGGGCATTACAAGGCACAGCAGGACGTAGCAGGACGTAGCAGGACGTAGCAGGACGTGTAGCGGGACCATGGCGACAGCTGCTACCATGATTTTGGAGCCTCCCTGATCCGATGAAACATGCTGGGGAAAAAGAACATAAGGACTCCGGGAGTGACTCCCCAGAGCTAGGTTAGTAACTAGGTTAGTAACTAGGTTAGTAACAAGCATTTCTGAGACATGGATGCACACAAATGGAAAGATAGAAAGATAGAGCAGAGAGGAGCTCAGTGTGTCAAAGGAAGTCCCCAGCTGTCAAAAACTATTACAGCATAACTAAGAGAGACAGGGTAAAGAGAGGAGCCTGGTCAGGCTAGAACTCTCCCCAACCGGATCCCATCCCTCTGTCTAGAAGAGATGGGAAGAGAGAGAGAGAGAGAGAGAGAGAGAGATCCATCCCTCTGTCTAGAGAAGGTGGATGAGAGAGGGAGGGAGAGAGAGAGAGAGAGAGAGACATAACCATCCCCCTGTGTAGAGGAGGTAGATATGAGACAGAGAGAGAGAGAATTCAATTGTATTTATATAGTGCTTAATCACAACAACAGTTATCTCTTTTCGTGACTAAGGGATGATTCAGGACTGTCCTGAGCCAGCCCTAACTATAAGCTTTATCAAAGAGGAAAGGATTCTTAGAGGACAACAGGCTAACGTACTTCTCTAACTCTGATTGGCTGACGCTTTCTTTTTGACGGTTTCAGGAGTCAGGTGTACTGATCCTCTCCCACTTTCTGTGTCTTCTTGTTATCTTATTGAGCAGCGAGCGCCCCTTTTCCTCTGATTCTCAAAGTGATTTTTCCCATTCAGTATCTCCGTTAACATGTCATTAAATGCAGATATAAAGAGTTTTGTATCTTCTTGGTTTTACAGCATCACAGCTCGTAGTCAGTCTACCTCGGATGGTTTAGACCTCACAGCTGATTATTTCAGTCCTTACAGAGAAAATGATTGTCCTGTAGATTAAGTACTCATAAACTAGACTAAAACTAATCAACTAAAAGTGTGTATAAAATGGGTTGTTTGACATCACATGGTCCTTGCAACAGTAGATAAATAAACATTTTATTAATTCCAAAGGAAATTAAGGAACATGTGAACCAATATAGAAAAGAAATCGTGTCTGCTGTCATGTCCTGTCTGCAGAGTTTCCGTCCGGCGGCCATGTTGGTGGAGCGATCGAAGGATTTTGGACGAAGCTGGAAAGTTTTTCGTTATTTTGCAGAAGACTGTTTGCTTCATTTCCCTTCAGTGTCAGATCAGCCGGCCAAAAGCGTTGACGACGTGGTCTGTGACAGCAGGTACTCTGGTTCAGATCCATCCACTGATGGAGAGGTAACACACTCGCCAATACACACACACGCACACACACACACACACACCACTTATAGTGTCGTGGCTTCAAATGTTTTTTCATGTGAACATTCACTGCTCGATATGCTGCAACAAGAAAGTGACCAAATGTCAGCATGCCATCTCATGGTCATCTCATCATTCAAGATAACAGACGTGTGTGTAGGCTCCTTTAGAATAAAAGCACTTCCTGTGACCTTTGTGGTAATACTATATGTTATCAACAAATAAGGTTGTGTAGATTTCCCACGTTGGCTCTACATCTTGTAAATAGTGAGTTTGCAACCTCACTATAATTTTACATTTCCTTAACCTTTGTATTGTCCTTCATGTTGCGGGGACTTGTTCAGTTGCTCTGGGTCCCGGGGACTTCATGTGTATAATTTCAGGTCAACTGCCCTGGTTTATTTTGGTTTTTTAGCTTACTTACATTGTATGTTGTGAGTTGGTTTGGGTCCCTCACGCTTAAAAACAAGAACAAGCTGCAATATATAGTTAAGGTGTGTGGCAAGATTTCCCAAAACCCTCTGACTGATTTAAACTCTGTCTATGAGACAAGGTCTCTCAAGAAGGCCCAGTCAGTCCGGGCCGACCCCAGTCACCCCCTGAACAGCTGCTGCATCTTGTTGCCATCTGGCAGCAGATTCAGTCTGAAGCCTATATGCAGGACAAACAGACACAAAAACTCTGTTGTCCCTGCTGCTATAGGCTTTCATAATAAGTCAATGTGAGGTGTGGTCTTCTGTGTAGTACGTATTTTTTTTGTTTCTAGATGTATGGCTGTTGTCTTGTATAACCTGGGTGTTATTTATGTTACATGCTGCTGCACAACAAAGTGCCCCTCGAGGATAATAAAGACTCCTTGAATTGAATTTCTAGTCACATCTCACACAACACAAGTATCCCAAAGGGTTTTTATTCAGAATAGATTCAAGGTGCATTTTAATTCATTTCAGTTTCTTGTTGTCTTTGCGGGAGCCACTCCCAACACGTCTGTTTATCCGCCGCTCGTTTGTTTTTGGTTTTTGCAGCGTAACTCTGCCAGAGTTATGGGGTTATATTGGTTGACGCTACCCGTGACCCAAGTGGCTACGGTCTCACGCATTCAGCGCAGTAGGCCTGCGTGCAGCTCCCGCAGATGTATCTCTAGCAGCAGCCGCACACGGTGTGTATTTTACCTGCCGGGCAGCGTCTGCGCTCTCGGTCAAGCTTCGGCAATAGAGAAATACAATCAAATTTTGTCCCGTAGTAGTGAAATACAGTCAAAATGCAGGCTGGGTCCCAGAGACCTAAAGGCCGATGCTTTGGTAGAAGAGAAAGAAATACTGTAGAAAACTGGCCCGCGTCCTGGAGACCCAAAGGATGAGGCCGCGGTAGAAGTGAAATACGTTGAAATACAGTACGTTTCGCAGGGACCCGAATGCCGGTGTCGCGATAATGGAAAAATACAGTCAAATACAGGACGGGTCCCAGAGACCCAAAGGCCGATGCTGTGGTAATAGAGAAATACAATTGCATTCTGTCCCAGGTCCCATAGACCTGAAGGCCTGTAGTAGTGAAATACAGTCTAATATAGGACGGGTCCCAGAGACCTGAAAGCTGATGCCGGGTAGTGGAAAAATACAGTCGAATGCAGGACGGATCCCCGAGACCCAAAGGCTGAAGGTGCGGTAGAAGACAAAGAACTAATATATAATACTGGCCCAGAACATGGAGACCCGAAGGACGAGGCCACGGTAGAATTGAAATACTATAGAATACGGGCCAGGTTTCCCGGGACCCGCAGGGCCATGTCTGCGGTAGTAGACATGACATGAAATTAAACAAGCGTGGGTCCCTGGGACCCGACGGCCATTGCAAAAAGTCAAATAAACTGCACGGATCCCCGTGATCCAATGGTCAACACAAGGGTTCAGACTTTTTTAAACACTTCACTGGCTGCCCATCCATTTGAGGATTCATTTTGAAATTCTTTCATTTGCTTTAAAGTCTTCAATGGCCTTGCCCCTTCTTACTTCTCTGAGCTGCTGCACCCCTTCACCCCCAGCCGATCTGTCAGGTAGGCTGACCAGTTGCTCCCGACGGTGCCCAAAGCTAGGCTGAAGCTCAGGGGGATCAGGCGTTTGGGTTTTGGGTCCAAAACATTGGAATGGCCTGCTTCTGTACATTAGACAGGCCTCCCCTCTGTCTCTTCTTCCTGCTTCTGGTGAGAGCAGATGTGTTTTTCCTCCTCTCCCCTCTTATCTTAGCTTGACTCCTTCCCAGTCTGTCTACCCTGTCTTGTGGAACTTTTCTCTTTTCTCTTTGTTCCCTGCCTGCAGTTTTCCTGGAACAGTCGAAATGGAATTGGTTAACTGGTCACTTAGTGCTATTGACAAGATTTTTTCACCCAAACATGCTTCTCCGGGGGAGCCGTCATGTCCGAGTGGAACGTTCCCTGCAGGTTATGCTCGCGATTCCTGGGCGAATTGGCAAGCGGTCTGCCTGGACGTTCTAACTATGGAGGAAGTTGAAGATTATCCAATATTTGGATAATTGGAATTCTGTTGGTGGGGCTCCTGATCATCGGCCTTTGGGTCTCACTGACCAATTGTAAAATTGGTAAGATAGCCGCCAGCAAATTTACCCACAAGCTGTCTGGGGAACTTAAAGAGTGCCTACACGGAGTGATTGAGAGGATGAAGGTTTTACATCTGAGGGCTGACCAGTCCAGTGAACTGTCTCGCAACATCTCAGACCGGACCGTGGAAGCGCAGAAGGGGATAAATGCCATCAGGGCCCAGTCGGATTTGCTTCGTGTAGCCACCGGTCTGGCAGAAAAGGTAGATGGACTGCAAAAATCACTACGTGATATGGATGCTTGTATGTCGCTGAGGTTGATAACAATTGCGTGAAGGACATTGATTCGAACAAATTCTACAGAGTTAACCTAAATTGGACTGCAACTGATCAACTACCCTCCCCACCACCCTTAACCCGAGCAGGAAATTAGCTCGTAGCTGGCCTTGTGTCTCGTCCTGTGCACTGGTTATCTCTTAGAGGTCACGCCGATGAACTGAGCTTTTAACAACACAGACAGTCTGACGCTCACATTCGCACACATAACTCATTATCTCACACACACACATACACTTCCCCCCCCCCCATCCCGCCCCGTATCTGTCTGTCTGCCTCAATTTTGTGTTTTTCTCGCACCCTCTCAATGCCACCTCAAAAAATTCCTTCATGTGTCCACATTAACTGTGTTGTCTTGTGCATTACGTTGTGATGTTGTATTGTATATTATGTTGCTGTACCATGTTGCTGTCTGCATAAATCCTTTTCAGAGAGTGCGTGTGGCGGTGCTTGAAATAGCTTTGGCCCAGAGGCTTTCTCCAAACGGTATTTTGTTGCCTTGTACCTGTACATGTGTAATGATAATAAAGCTATCTATCTATCTATTAGACAGGCCTCCCCTCTGTCTCATTCACATGAGACAGAGGGGAGGCACTGCCACCGTATGCTGGCAGTACATTTTAGTTTTCTTTTATTTCTATTTATTTCATTTTTATTTTATTGCTTTTATCTTTATATTTGGCACCTCATATTTCAGCCAGACATCCTCTGGATGTCTTCGGTCTCTAGTGTATGTCTGTTAATTTTCAGCCAGACAGCCTCTGGATGTCCTCGGTCTCTAGTGTATGTCTGTTAATTTTCAGCCAGACAGCCTCTGGATGTCCTCAGTCTCTAGTGTATGTCTGTTAATTTTCAGCCTTACATCCTCTGGATGTCCTCAGTCTCTAGTGTATGTCTGTTAATTTTCAGCCAGACAGCCTCTGGATGTCCTCGGTCTCTAGTGTATGTCTGTTAATTTTCAGCCAGACAGCCTCTGGATGTCCTCGGTCTCTAGTGTATGTCTGTTAAGTTTCAGCCAGACATCCTCTGGATGTCCTCAGTCTCTAGTGTATGTCTGTTAATTTTCAGCCAGACAGCCTCTGGATGTCCTCGGTCTCTAGTGTATGTCTGTTAAGTTTCAGCCAGACATCCTCTGGATGTCTTAAGTCTCTAGTTTGTGTCTACTATGAAGTGGCTCGTTTAGGGACTTAAATCATCACACATGAAAATAATTTGGCTTTTTGAATCCAGAGTGTCATCTTTCCAGTCAGACCCAGTATCTGACACAGAGACTCTGTTTGTGGACCCTAGTATGCAGAAATACACACATCAAAACACACCACAACATTCATGCTGTCAAATGTTCTCAGTCATCGTTAACATCGTCAGGACCTTTTCCTGTCACTTTTAACACTGGGGTCCTGTTGTACATTGTTGACTGAGCCAAATTCTATCAAACCAGAGATTAAAAACTTCTTCACCACAGTATGTGAGGCTCCATCACTGTGTGTCTGACGTGGTGCACTGCAGCACAGGAGCCCCTCAGGGTAAGGTGCTCTCCCCCTTCCTTTTCACCCTCTATACCTCAGACTTCATGCACAACACCACCCACTGCCACATCCAGAAGTTCTCCGATGACACAGCCGTTGTTGGTTGTGTTTCTGAGGGGACCAATCTGGAATACAGGATGGTCATCAGGGACTTTGTCAGCTGGTGTGAGCTCAACCAGCTTCAGCTCAACACCAGCAAGACAAAGGAGATGATTGTTGACTTTCGGAGGAAACATCCCAATTCTCACCGGTGAGCATCCAGGGATTGGACATTGATGTAGTGGAGAGCTAAAAATTCCTGGGTGTTCACCTAAACAATAAACTGAACTGGACTGATAACACCCAAGCACTCTACAAGAAGGGCCAGAGTCGCCTCCATCTGCTGAGGAGACTCAGGTCCTTTGGAGTATGCAGGACTCTCCTCAGGACTTTTTATGACTCTGTGGTGGCCTCTGCCATCCTTTATGCTGTGGTCTGCTGGAGGGGGGGCAGATCGGACCGGGACAGGAGCAGACTCAATAGACTGATCAGGAGAGCGAGCTCTGTCCTGGACTGTCCTCTGGACCCATAGAGGAAGTAGGGGAGAGGAGGATGTTAGCTAAGCTGACATCCATCATGGACAACAACTCTCACCCCCTACATGACACTGTGGGGTCCCTGAGCAGCTCCTTCAGCAGCAGACTGATAAACCCACCCCCCTCCCCCTACATGACACTGTGGGTCCCTGAGCAGCTCCTTCAGCAGCAGACTGATACCCCCCCCCCCCCCCCACATGACACTGTGGGGTCCCTGAGCAGCTCCTTCAGCAGCAGACTGATACCCCCCTGGTGTAAGAAGGAGAGGTACCGCAGGTCCTTCATCCCGGTCTCTGTCAGACTCTACAACGCCTGCACCACCTGATAGTGTTGTAGTTTCTGTTATTGTTTTTCATTTAATCCACACACTCTGTATAACTTTATCTGTATTTATATTTTTCCATTACAAGTACTTACTTTTTCAATACTATTTATGGTCACAGGTAAAAATAACTATATTATGGTTACCTGATTTCGCATTATCACTTTAATTAAATATTCAACTTAATTTTAGCGTCACTTACAACACTGCAATATTGTTTGCTTGTACCATGGCAACTGCACTTTACTTCACAATACCTCATGTGACGCCACTTCACTTCACTTCACTTCACTTTACTTTACTTTACTTTACTTTACCTTACCTTACTTCACTTTGCTTCAGTCTACCTTTCTGCACATTGTCTGTTGTTTACCTGTTTTTCTTGTGTGTGTACTTGTTTGTTTGTTTTTTCTTTCATTGTAGAGAATTGCTGCTGTAACAAAGAAATTTCCCCACTGTGGGATGAATAAAGTATCATCTAATCTAATCTTCACGAGAAAGTGGGAGATTTAAATTAAGAACAAAAAAAACACATTAAAGACACATTAAATTACAGTTGTTGTTCATTCGTACCACTTCTTTTAGAAATGTTTTATGTGTGTGTTTTGAAATGTGTATTGTATTCAGAATGTGTTTTATTGTGTTTGTCCATCAGGTTGTGCTGAAAGCTCTTGATCCTGTGTTTGAAATAGAAAACCTGAACGCACCACACATCCAAGGTCAGGTGACATTACACCAGAGAATACAGCTCTCTGATTGGCTCTCCACTGTGTGTTAAACAATTCTGACAAAGAGAAAGGACATGTTTTCTAACCTTTGTCCCCAGATCTGATCACCTTGACAAATATCCGTGTGAACTTCACTCGTCTGTTCATGTTGGGCGACACGGTGCTGGGGCGAAGACGCAGGAACCCTCAGGACAAATATTACTACGCTCTTTACAACATGGTGGTCCGAGGAAGCTGCTTCTGTCACGGACACGCCAGCCAATGTACGCCTGTGGACGGAGGACAAGGGAGTGTCTTTACCATGACTGCCATGGTACGGACTGGAAGGGTTTCTGATCCGAACATCTGACCTAAAGGTTTTCTGAGCCGATCATCTGACATGAAGGGCTTCTGATCCGATCAGCTGACTTGAAGGGCTTCTGATCCAATCAGTTGACCTGAAGGGTTTCTGATCCAATCAGTTGACCTGAAGGGTTTCTGATCCAATCAGCTGACCTGAAGGGTTCTGATCCGGTCAGCTGACCTGAAGGGTTTCTGATCCGGTCAGCTGACCTGAAGGGTTTCTGATCCGGTCAGCTGACCTGAAGGGTTTCTGATCCGGTCAGCTGACCCAAAGCGTTTCTGATCCGGTCAGCTGACCTGAAGGGTTTCTGATCCGGTCAGCTGACCCAAAGCGTTTCTGATCCGGTCAGCTGACCTGACATTTTTCAGTAAAACTACAACATATACAGTAAGAACATTAACTTTAAAATGAATGCAGGCTCATTTACTTAGACAATGCTGCATTAACCATTTAAATGTTCATTGTGAGGCAAGAGTTCAGGACCCTGGTTTAATCTTTAGTCTTGATTTCTGCACATTTTCTCCAAATGTACTTTACTCTGACCTACCATCAGTGACATTGGATACAAATGTCCTGAGACATCTTTCTCGGTTCACAGATGGGAAAATAGATAAATACTAATCATACTGTTTCTGTGTGGATAAACATGTTCAACTCACCACACCAGGTGATTTCTGTTGCTCAGGTTCAAGGTCGATGTGGTTGTCAGCACAACACAGCCGGAGATAACTGTGAGAAATGTCAGGACTTTCACCACGACTCCCCCTGGAGGCCTGGAGGAGAAAACAACGCCAACATCTGCAGGAGTAAACCAGAACCCCTTCTTTATGTTGATATAAAACATCTGCAGGACTGAAAGCTTTGATACAAAACATAAACCAGGCAGTTGTAAATCTCCTTTCTGTTCCTAATCATGCCCTGGTGTTTCCCTTTTACTCTTTTAGGGTGTAACTGTCACGGTCACTCAGACTCGTGTCACTTTGACTCGGCTCGTTTCCAAGCAACGGGCAGCATCAGCGGCGGTATCTGTGACGACTGTCGTCATGACAGGACAGGGCCTCAGTGTGACCAATGCCGACCCTTCCTGTATCGAGATCCACAGAGAGCGGCCGACGACCCACACGGCTGCATACGTACGTTTCAACTGCGGTCATTCATTTACTGTGTGTGTGTGTGTGTGTGTGTGTGTGTGTGTGTGTGTGTGTGTGTGTGTGTTTTAAAACCCCAATTTATGTACAAGAGACCGACTCACCTTGACCCAGGTTTTATTGACAAGAGGTTGACTCACCCTGGTCCAGGTTTTATTGACAAGGGGGGGAATAAGGCTGGCCCACATCCAGATTTTACAGTTAACATCATGAGCATGTGTTTATGACTTGAGAACTGGTGGAAGTAAAACTCTCATTCTGTTACGACTGTAGTGACGGTCATAGAGACGTAGAGAACAGCCTTATTCATTACTTAGATTAGTGACGGTCATAGAGACGTAGAGAACAGTCTTATTCATAACTTCCATCGTGTTTTGTTTCAGCGTGTGACTGCGACCCGGCAGGTTCTCAGGACGGCGGTCTCTGTGACGCCCTGAGTGGCCATTGCGTCTGTAAAGAAAACGTGGAGGGTCAACGTTGTGATCGCTGTAAACACGGCTTCTTCAATCTGACACAGGACAATCCCACCGGCTGTCAGGGTAAGAAATCACTTTGATTCAACCTTTTTAACCTTTATTGAACAAAGAGCAGTGACGCAGAGAAGCTTCATGTTCATGTTAAAGACCTCTGACATGACTGGCTGTGATTGGAGGCTCCAGTTCGTCACAAGAACATGAACCTGAATCAGGAGTGGGCTACTGTTTGTTAGTTTTATTACTTATACTTAACTACGGCTGCTGTGCCACTTTTCCTTACGCACGTCCTCAGCTGGCTGCGTCTACTTGGCTGCTTGTGGAAACAACTTATTTAGGCATTTTTGTGGGAGGACAGTGTCTTATATCTACGTCTATGCATACACTTTTTAATGTTTTTACTAGGGCTGGGCAAGTTAACGCGTTATTATCGCGTTAACTAATTAATTAACGCCGACAATTCTTTTATTGCCCGTTAACGCAGTTTTTATTATTTCTTTATTATTGTAAAAGTTTGTTGCTCACAGGCTTTGTAAATACTGCAAAGTTGAGTTTTCTTATCACCGGAGTACTTCCTGTCTAAAATATCACCTTGACAGTTAATACCAGCAAATCATTCAACAACACACACTGTGGGCGGGGCTTCAGACTACGTTAGATGCAGCGTGGGGGGGGGTAGAGATAAACACACAGTGGGCGGGGCTTCAGACTACGTTAGATGCAGCGTGGGGGGGGTAGAGATAAACCCACAGTGGGCGGGGCTTCAGCAGACTATGTTAGATGCAGCGTGTGGGTAAGTATAGATAAACAAAAGCAAGAGACTCTAACAAATGCCATAGCGACGTGGACAGCTACAGACTGCAGGCTCATTAGGGCGGTGGAGGACATTGGTTTGGTGGAGGACAACGACGCAACAACGACGGCAGGTACGAGAGTCCCCCAACACGCACCATCACAAGAAGATACACGAGTTGTATAAAAATGAGAGGACTGCAAAAGCGACCATGCTACAACATGCACCTGCTGTTTCTCTCACTGGGGACTACTGGACTCACTGGGGACTACCCTGGACTCACTGGGGACTACCCTGGACTCACTGGGGACTACCGGACTCACTGGGGACTACTGGACTGACTGGGGACTATACTGGACTCACTGGGGACTATACTGGACTCACTGGGGACTATACTGGACTGACTGGGGACTATACTGGACTCACTGGGGACTATACTGGACTCACTGGGACTACCGACTCACTGGGGACTATACTGGACTGACTGGGGACTATACTGGACTCACTGGGGACTATACTGGACTCACTGGGGACTACTGGACTGACTGGGGACTATACTGGACTCACTGGGGACTACTGGACTGACTGGGGACTATACTGGACTCACTGGGTAACCAGAATTATCTCGGAGTTCCAGTGCATTATACTGATGAACAGTGGGCGCTGCATTCACGTGCTCTGATTGGACTGAAAACAGAGGACAGACACTATGCTGAGATATGCGCGGGACACTTTATTGAAGTTGCACAGCAGTGGAATGTGTCAAATAAAGTCCCCGCAGTTAGGACGGATAGTACGAATAGATACGAAATCTGATCGCTGCTGCGAGCCTTCTGCCTTCTGATCATGTCCCCTGCTTTGTGTCTCCAGCGTCCTGTCACAGTGTCTCTGCTTAACAGCGCATTTGACAGTGTCCCTCAGTGTCTCTGCTTAACAGCGCGTGTCCTTGCGAAGTGCATAAAGTTGTGGGACTCTAAACCCAGTCCAGTAAGTGCTGCAGAGTTAGTGTAACAACAAAAGGACGTGGACATAAGAAGGACATGGACATAAGAAGGGCGTGGACATAAGAAGTTGCTTAGCAACACATTCCAATCAGATGAATCCATTTCTGGACGTGATAAATACATTCTTTAAGTTGAGATGGACACTAAATAATTTATTATACTGCTACTTTATAAACAAAATGCTGGTAAGTTTTTGCAGAACAAATGTTACGGCACTTTTGTTCATATGGCAGAACATTTAAAAAAAATTGCACTATATACATTACTTTTGAATTCATTATTTCATTTTGCGATTAAGGGTTAATTGCAATTAATCGGGGAAATTATGCGATTAAATATTTTAATTGCTGCCCAGCTCTAGTTTTTACATGTGCAACTTAGTTCAACGTTTGACCTTTATTCAGCCTTGTGTTCTTGCCTTTAGCCATACATCTGTTCCTTGTAAGTTGTCTACATGTGTAGTTGAACTATACTAGTATCCAGTATTCTATATATAACATCTAACATCATATTTCTGTGTGTGTTTCAGTGTGCAGGTGTCATTTTTTGGGAAGTGTTGGGTCTTGTGATCAGCTGACAGGAAGTTGTGAATGTGACCATTTGGCAATGGGACCGCTGTGTGATCGATGTCTGGTAGTTTTCATTTTAACAAATCAATCAATCCGTTATGACTCTGTTGTGACTCCGTTGTGACTCAGTTATGACTCCGTTATGACTCTGTTTGTGACTCCGTTATGACTCTGTTTGTGACTCCGTTATGACTCTGTTTATGACTCTTTTGTGACTCTGTTATGACTCCGTTATGACTCTGTTTATGACTCTGTTGTGACACTGTTGTGACTCCGTTGTGACTCTGTTATGACTCCGTTTGTGACTCTGTTGTGACTCCGTTATGACTCTGTTTATGACTCTGTTATGACTCTGTTATGACTCCGTTTGTGACTCCGTTGTGACTCAGTTATGACTCTGTTTGTGACTCCGTTATGACTCTGTTTGTGACTCCGTTATGACTCTGTTTGTGACTCCGTTATGACTCCGTTATGACTCCGTTTGTGACTCCGTTGTGACTCTGTTGTGACACTGTTGTGACTCCGTTATGACTCTGTTTATGACTCTTTTGTGACTCTGTTATGACTCCGTTATGACTCTGTTTATGACTCTGTTGTGACACTGTTATGACTCCGTTGTGACTCTGTTATGACTCCGTTTGTGACTCTGTTGTGACTCCGTTATGACTCTGTTTATGACTCTGTTATGACTCTGTTATGACTCCGTTTGTGACTCCGTTGTGACTCTGTTATGACTCCGTTATGACTCTGTTTATGACTCTGTTATGACTCTGTTATGACTCTGTTTGTGACTCTGTTGTGACACTGTTATGACTCCGTTATGACTCTGTTTATGACTCTGTTATGACTCTGTTTATGACTCTGTTGTGACTCCGTTATGACTCCGTTGTGACTCTGTTATGACTCTGTTTATGACTCTGTTATGACTCTGTTATGACTCCGTTATGACTCCGTTATGATTCTGTTTATGACTCTGTTGTGACTCTGTTATGACGCTCCTCTGACGCCATTATGACTCCGTTATGATCCTGACTGATGTGTTTTCGTATTCAGGAAGGTTTCTGGGGTTTGGGAAACTCTGTGTTCAGGTGTTCGCCGTGCGACTGCGATGTGGGAGGAGCTTACAGCACCACGTATGTTTCCTCTGATTTTATTCAGCTTTTAAAGTTTAAAGAGTGAATGGCTGAGTAAAGATCAGGTCGGTTTAAGTTCCACATCCTAAAATCCCATATTGGTCTCAACTATTAATTATTATTAATTAATGAATTATTATCAATAATCAACTATTAATACCAGATAACGAAATCCTAACTAATCTCATTCTTTACTTCCTGTCCCAGGTGTTCTCCAGAGGACGGACAGTGTCAGTGTTTACCCAACATGGTGGGTCGGCGCTGCTCCGCCCCTGCCCCCGGCTACTTCCTGCCTCTTTTGGACTACTTCCTGTATGAGGCGGAGCTCGCTGCCCCGCTGCACGGAGGAAGCTCTCCTCCATCTACTCCTCCTTCTTCTTCTTCTCCTCTGGTAGGAACCGAAGAGTCATGTGATGATCAGAGAGATCAGTTGTGTGCCTCCATGTTTCTGTGTTCACCTCTTAGTAATGTTGTGTGTGTGTGTGTGTCTGTGTGTGTGTGTGTCTGTGTGTGTCTGTGTGTGTGTGTGTGTGTGTCTGTGTGTGTCTGTGTGTGTGTGTGTGTGTGTGTGTGGTCTGTGTGTGTGTCTGTGTGTGTGTGTGTCTGTGTGTGTGTGTGTCTGTGTGTGTGTGTGTGTGTCTGTGTGTGTGTGTGTGTGTGTGTGTGTGTGTCTGTGTGTTTCCTTCCAGGTCAACCCAGGTGCTTTGCCGCGGTGTGAGAAGTATTTCAGAGACCAGGGTTATGACTTCAAGTTCACTAACGGACGAGTTGTTCTGGTTCGGAGGACTCCAGGACCCGCCCGCAGGAGGAGACAGGTGGGATGTTTTATTTACTTCCTGTTTCCTGTTGAGCTTTCAGCCAATGAGACGGCCCTCCTGAGCTCTGAGTATTAGCTAATAGTTGTTTCTGTCCTGCAGCAGAGAGGCTTCCCTCTGGACCCGGGTCACCCCCTGCAGATCATTCCGCGTCAGAGGACAGCTGATCGCCCCGTCACCTGGACCGGTCTGGGATTTGTCAGAGTGTTGGAGGGGGCGGGGCTTAGGTTCACTGTGGACAACGTCCCGTCGTCTATGGATTACCAGCTTGTGATTCGTTACCAGCCAGAGGTATAGAGAGTGGTCGGGGTTCTGGTTTTTATCTGGTTTTTATATACATTTTTACAAACTATAATCTTTTGTTTTATAAAAGAAAGAAAAATAGAAAACAACAATGGTATTAATTGTAAAAATCCTTTAAATGAATCACTTCTGACAGAAATAATTTAGAGTAAACACCAGAGCTTCTTACCTTAATCGTGACTTTTATTCTTTTATTTTTTTATTTTAATTACAAATTTCTCTTCCAATTCTAAAACGTCAACTGATCTTTCTCTGCAGTCTCCGTCTGATTGGCTGGCTTCAGTCAGCATCATCGCGGCGTCGCTAGGCGACGGCAGATGCCACAGCGGCCCGACAGGAAGTAAAACTCTGATTCTTCCTGGAAACTCTAGGTGAGACTGAGATCGGTGAGAAGAGGGTTTTGATCAGAAGGAAAGGCAAAAAGAAACTTCACATGTCAAAAAAATTCTCTTAAAGACGCAAACATAAGATGAATTTAGTAATACGTATACAGAGTCACTGCTCCCCCCGTTGTTCACATAGGGACCACCAGAGGTCGCTGTCAGGTCACCTTTCACTACCAGTTATTGATTATACATTATATCTGTGATCAGAATACAATGATTATAATGGGAAGACATGTAACAGTAAAGCTTGTTTTAAAGGAAAAGACATGTCATCTTTACTGTTTGTCATGATTGTTTGTGTCTGTGTGTTCTGGTTCCTGTTTTATTTTGAAGTCTCCGTTTTCTCCCTTGTCTTGTCTAGTTTTACTTCCTGTCTTGTGGTTTCCCGCCTTTTGTGATTGTCTGATTTGTGTCACCTGTTCCTTGTTAGCTGGTCTATTTAGTCCTTGTTTTTGTCTGGTGTCGGATATTTGTATGCTTCATGTTGTCTTGTCTTCTGTCGTCGTGGTTTTTATCCGTTGTAAGATCTTTGTATGCTTCATGTCGTCTTGTCTTCTGTCATTGTGGTCTTTGTCTGGTGTCGGCTCTTTGTATGCCTGCCAACCTCTGGACAACTTTGTTTGTAAGTTTTTGATAAATTCTGTATCTGACCTTAACTGCATTTGGGTCCAAGCCTCGCTACTTTATCTGCCTGAAAAACCCGACCACAAATGGACCCAGCAGTTTTTGAGCTTCACATTCACCCTTTGGACTCTAATGGTGAATTCATGGTTAAGTTTTATCGCTCTCTGCATGAAGATCCCGCCTTTGCTAGGCACATCATGGAGGTTCGCTGGCGGGCTGTGGATCGCAAATTCAGCCTTCCAGAGCTTCAGCAGCCAACCAGCCGTCCTGTCTCCAGGACTGTCAGCCTTCCAGAGCTTCAGCAGCCAACCAGCCGTCCTGTCTCCAGGACTGTCAGCCTTCCAGAGCTTCAGCAGCCAACCAGCCGTCCTGTCTCCAGGACTGTCAGCCTTCCAGAGCTTCACCAGTCAGCCAGCCGTCCTGTCTCCAGGACTGTCAGCCTTCCAGAGCTTCAGCAGCCAACCAGCCGTCCTGTCTCCAGGACTGTCAGCCTTCCAGAGCTTCAGCAGCCAACCAGCCGTCCTGTCTCCAGGACTGTCAGCCTTCCAGAGCTTCAGCAGCCAACCAGCCGTCCTGTCTCCAGGACTGTCAGCCTTCCAGAGCTTCAGCAGCCAACTAGCCGTCCTGTCTCCAGGACTGTCAGCCTTCCAGAGCTTCAGCAGCCAACCAGCCGTCCTGTCTCCAGGACTGTCAGCCTTCCAGAGCTTCAGCAGCCAACCAGCCGTCCTGTCTCCAGGACTGTCAGCCTTCCAGAGCTTCAGCAGTCAGCCAGCCGTCCTGTCTCCAGGACTGTCAGCCTTCCAGAGCTTCAACAGCCAGCCAGCCTGCCTGTTTCTCGGCCTACTAGCTACCTGGCTACAGGACCCCCCTGGCTATATTCTCTGGGACTCGTGGAGGCCCTAGAAGAAGTCAGGGTCAACATGGCTCCGGACGCCATGTCCTGCGTCAACTTCTCTCCAGCCCAGAGCTTGTTGTAATGGTTGCCCATGTCCATCTTCGGTAGCGGCTATTTTATGTGTGGGGAACATGCAGGATTGTATTGTTTTCCCAAACAGATAAAATATATAGCTGTCTTATCAGAGGCCTGGATTGGTAACACGGATTGTGTATGTTCTGATTTCGGTGTATTATTTCCTTTGTTTTGAAATGTTTTACTAATTGATGCTTCTATAAAATGACACTGGGTTGTGACATAAGGGATCATCATCAGCTGATTGATTGGAATCTGGAGAATGACGGAAAGAAGCGGTTGTGTTTAGAGGGCGCAGCGTGGCAGGTTTTCCAGGCAACACCAACCTCTGGATAAAATATCTTGTTCGGTGGATAAAAAATTAAGATTTCTCCTTGGGACTACGGCGGTGACCCTGGTGCTGAACGGACCGTGGCGAGGTTGCATAAGTTGCCTGTGTAAACAGTATTAACCCTCTGAGACCGAGACACTCGCCCACGCGTTAAAACAGCACCTCTGATTCATAGTTTAATCATTTAAAAACCATACAAGCTAGCGACTTACCAATGGTTGCGTCTAAAACATAACGAGTTAGCGGTTATGGAGGTCTCTTCCGGGTCTTTCTAGCCTCTACAGGTAATTTTCTATCAGCCTGGAACTTCCAGTCTTTTTTGGGGTCGTTGAGCATTAAATCCAAACTGTTACATCCAAGATTGATCCACTTTATAATAATCCATCATTCATCGCGTTTTGGCTCATTTCTCAGTAACTTTGCCTTGGTCAGTCACCCCTGAGCCGTTTTGTCGGCGGCCCGGCTGACTTCTGTTCCTGTTATCCTGTTGCCTGTCTTCAGCCCCGCTAACCCTTCAGCCTGCTTAGTTTCCATAGGGGGCCAACCATCGCTGGCCTGCTTGGCCTCCAGAGGGGCTCCGACGGTTGCCCAGTCTCCAGAGGGAGTTTTGCCCGCTCCAATGATGTTCAGAGGAGTTTTGCCCTCTCCGACGGCCTCCAGAGGGGCCTTGCCCTCGCAGTCGGCCTCCAGAGGGACTCCGACGGATTACCCGGTCTCCAGAGAAGTTTTGCCCTCTCCGGCGGCTTCCAAAGGCTTTTTCACCTTTGTCCAGTGTCCAGAGGAGTTTCACACTCGCCGTCAGCCTCCAGAGGGGCTCTAACGGATTGCGCGGTCTCCAGAGGAGTATTGCCCTCACTGACGGCCTCCACAGGGTTTGTGCCTTTGCTGTCGGCCTCCAAGGCATCTTCGACAACCTGCTCGGCCGCCAGAGGGGTTTCCCCTTCGCTGCAGTCTGCAGCCCTGGGCCTCATGCCTGGCAGGCTGCAGCACTTTGGTCCCCAAGCCACACTGTCCTGACTTCCCTTTGTCCTCAGTTCCCAAGCCCCACTTGACTCTTGTTCTCCCTTTGCCCCTCCGGGGGTTGAGTTTTGGTTTGATTGAGTTTTCAATTGCTGTTGACAATATACTGATTTATAGAGATAAAAAGAGATACCCCCCTCCCCCCCCCGTAAAACCTTTTGACTCTGATATGTCAACAAAATGAAACAAGAAATTTGAACCTGGCTTTTTCCAATGTTCATATATCTGTTCTGGAAATATATGCAAATAAGCAATTTTTTAACGAGATACTTAATGTGCATATTTAACTTAATTTCATAAAACTTGTAATGGAAGATATATATTTTTCTTAAACTCAGTAATCAACTGGGGAAGTTTCATGGTATCTATTCATTATTTGTTTCCTGTTTGTCTGCAGAGGACGTATTCTGGACTCGGCGTTGTGTCTGAACACAGGTGGTCGGTACGTTGTGAACGTTGTCTTCAACAGACATCCGGGATCGGACGCCTCGTCCAGCTCACACATCCTGATCGACTCGGTGAGGAAGTCTTCATCTGTTGGACATGCTGACTGTCCAGTCAGAGCACAGCAGCAGGACATAGTGACTGTCCAATCAGAGCATAGCCGTGTGTGTGTGTGTGTGTGTGTGTGTGTGTGTGTGGTGTGTGTGTGTGTGTGTGTGTGTGTGTGTGTGTGTGTGTGTGTGTGTGTGTGTGTGTGTGTGTGTGTGTGTGTGTGTGTGTGTGTGTGTGTGTGTGTGTGTGTGTGTGTGTGTGTGTGTGTGTGTGTGTGTGGTGTGTGTGTGTGTGTCAGTCTCTGTGTGTGTCAGTCTCTGTGTGTGTCAGTCTCTGTGTGTGTCAGTCTCTGTGTGTGTCAGTCTCTGTGTGTGTCAGTCTCTGTGTGTGTGTGTCTGTGTCAGTCTCTGTGTGTGTGTGTCTGTGTCAGTCTCTGTGTGTGTGTGTGTCTGTGTCAGTCTCTGTGTGTGTGTGTGTGTGTGTGTGTGTGTGTCTCCACCTTTTGATACATTATTCTTGGACCAGTCCACTTGAAACTGTGTCCTATGTGTCCAGATGGGTCTGATCCCCAGCGTCCAGTCCGTCCCTGACTTCTGCTCCCAGCGTGACCTCAACTCTTTCCAACACGTTCGCTGCGTCGGATTGGCTGCTGAGCTCGGCCCGCAGGGCACGGCTGGAGTCTGCGAGGGACTCATCCAGAGCATGTCGGCACGAGTCCACAACGGAGCTGTTTGTAAGTATTGCACCACAAATCCTTTTTTTTTTTATAAATGTAATGATTCTACATTTTCAGATTTCTCATTATCCCTGTTTTTTTAATCTCTTGTTTTGTTTTCAGTAAATGGTTTATTGACACAGAAAGTTAATCTTATGTGGAATTTCCCTGGTGATTGTTGCATAAATAAACATGTTAAACACAAATTGAAACGATTAATAAAGAAAACAAATATATGGAAAATGGCTGTTAAGCATGAGAAAATGAAGGCTGAATGGGTTGTGTGTTGAATGTAATAGTCACATGTAAAGTCTGGATGAAGGCTAGTGCAAAGTGTGGTGGTTAAGAGTCAGTGTCAGCAGGGGCTGCCCACCTTTCTAAGTGAATCTCTGGTTTCCCGTTGCCAGTGTGCAGGTGTGACGTCATCGGCTCTGTTGGACCATCTTGCAGTGACCTGGGAGGGTTCTGTGAATGTAAACCCAATGTGATTGGACGTTGCTGTGATACCTGTGCACCACTGACGTTTGGTTTCGGACTAGACGGCTGCAAACGTGAGAAACTCTCACAACCAAAACATCCCAAAAACACAAGATACAACACAATGAGGAAGTTCTTCTGATGGTTTTTCTGGCTGATTTTGTCTTCCAGGGGCTGCAGACGGCTCTAGTTAAAGGAAGATGTTACAGTGGGTACGGAAAGTATTCAGACCCCTTTAAATTTTTCACTCTTTGTTTCATTGCAGCCATTTTCCAAAAATCAAAAAAGTTCATTTTATTTCTCAGTAATGTACACTCAGCACCCCATCTTGGACAGAAAAAAACAGAAATGTAGAAATTTTTGCAAATTTATTAAAAAAGAAAAACTGAAATATCACATGGTCATAAGTATTCAGACCCTTTGCCGTGACCCTCATATGTAACTCAGGTGCTGTCTATTTCTTCTGATCATCCTTGAGATGGTTCTACACCTTCATTGGAGTCCAGCTGTGTTTGATTATACTGATTGGACTTGATTAGGAAAGCCACACACCTGTCTATATAAGACCTTACAGCTCACAGTGCATGTCAGAGCAAATGACAATCATGAGGTCAAAGGAACTGCCTGAAGAGCTCAGAGACAGAATTGTGGCAAGGCACAGATCTGGTCAAGGTTACAAAAAAATTTCTGCTGCACTTAAGGTTCCTAAGAGCACAGTGGCCTCCATAATCCTCAAATGGAAGACGTTTGGGACGACCAGAACCCTTCCTAGAGCTGGCCGTCCGGCCAAACTGAGCTATCGGGGGAGAAGAGCCTTGGTGAGAGAGGCAAAGAAGAACCCAATGGTCACTGTGGCTGAGCTCCAGAGATGCAGTCGGGAGATGGGAGAAAGTTGTAGTAAGTCAACCATCACTGCAGCAATCCACCAGTCGGGGCTTTATGGCAGAGTGGCCGACGGAAGCCTCTCCTCAGTGCAAGACACATGAAAGCCCGCATGGAGTTTGCTAAAAAACACCTGAAGGACTCCAAGATGGTGATAAATAAAATCCTCTGGTCTGATGAGACCAAGATAGAACTTTTTGGCCTTAATTCTAAGCGGTATGTGTGGAGAAAACCAGGCACTGCTCATCACCTGTCCAATACAGTCTCAACAGTGAAGCATGGTGGTGGCAGCATCATGCTGTGGGGGTGTTTTTCAGCTGCAGGGACAGGACGACTGGTTGCAATCGAGGGAAAGATGAATGCGGCCAAGTACAGGGATATCCTGGACGAAAACCTTTTCCAGAGTGCTCTGGACCTCAGACTGGGCCGAAGGTTTACCTTCCAACAAGACAATGACCCTAAGCACACCGCTAAAATAACGAAGGAGTGGCTTCACAACAACTCCGTGGCTGTTCTTGAATGGCCCAGCCAGAGCCCTGACTTAAACCCAATTGAGCATCTCTGGAGAGACCTGAAAATGACTGTCCACCAACGTTTACCATCCAACCTGACAGAACTGGAGAGGATCTGCAAGGAGGAATGGCAGAGGATACCCAAATCCAGATGTGAAAAACTTGTTGCATCTTTCCCAAAACGACTCATGGCTGTATTAGATCAAAAGGGTGCTTCTACTAATACTGAACAAAGGGTCTGAATACTTATGACCATGTGATATTTCAGTTTTTGTTTTTTAATAAATATGCAAAAATTTCTAAATTTCTGTTTTTTTCTGTCCAAGATGGGTTGCTGAGTGTACATTACTGAGAAATAAAATGAACTTTTTTGATTTTTGGAAAAAGGCTGCAATGAAACAAAGAGTGAAAAATTTAAAGGGGTCTGAATACTTTCCGTACCCACTGTATATAATAATATAATATTTTAATAGAAAATGATATAATCTAAGGAATCCAGTGGCACCTGGCCAGTAAAAACAACTTTTGGGAAATAAAAAAGTGAAATTTTAAAGGGGGCCCTTGACCTCTGGCTCAATATATCTGAATGAAAATGGGTTTATTGACCATTAGATGATTTCAGAGCCGTTTTCAGGTGGTAAAAAAGCTTTGATTTTGCACCAATTCTGTTAAAAAGATAACATAAGAAATGCTGCAACAAATTATGAGACATAACCAAGTATGAGAATGGCCATCAAACACCTATTTTTTCTCCCGTTGTGTTTGCAGCATGTGAGTGTGACCCTCGAGGTTCGCAAGCGGAGCTGTGTGATCAGGTTAGAGGTCAGTGTGTGTGTCGTCTGGAGGTCACAGGTCGACGCTGTGACCGCTGCCAGGGGGGGTTCTGGGGGTTCCCTTCCTGTCAACCCTGTGAATGTAACGGACTGTCAGAGGAGTGTGACGAAGAAACCGGAGAGTGTCTGAACTGCAGGGAGCAGGCCACCGGAGCCCACTGTGACAGGTTATACAACACTCATATCTATGGTCTGGGTCAATACTTTATTCTCATTGGCTGCAGGATGTCCATAAAAAAGGGAAATAGGACACCCACTGAAGGAGTTCTGGTATAACTGAATGAATGTGCTACATTAAAAGAAAATGGGAATGTGGTATTTTGCTGGTGCTTTAGTGCCTCGTCCTCTGAACAACACAGGGTGGCGCTAACACACAAGCTGCAGTGGGAGCAGTAAACAAAGTTTGCATTGGGATGGGAATTATTGTTCCAAGTATTAGTCACAGCCTCAAGCGTAACTATAGATTTTGATTGTTAAAGGCATCACATATAAAGTGATGTAAAACAAGTGAACATGGTATGAAAGGGACTAAAGGACTAAGGACCCCTTGTTGGGCATAGAACAGGGTTCTCCTGGACTAGAGTCAGGTGTCCATTAACACCTGACTCTTGACCCCTTGTTGGGCATAGAACAGGGTTCTCCTGGACTAGAGTCAGGTGTCCATTAACACCTGACTCTTGACCCCTTGTTGGGCATAGAACAGGGTTCTCCTGGACTAGAGTCAGGTGTCCATTAACACCTGACTCTTGACCCCTTGTTGGGCATAGAACAGGGTTCTCCTGGACTAGAGTCAGGTGTCCATTAACACCTGACTCTTGACCCCTGGTTGGGCATAAAATAGGGTTCTCCTGGACTAGAGTCAGAAACATCCTGTAGATTCATTACTGGTGACGTCCTGTGTTGCTGACCAGGTGTGTGGATGGTTACTATGGTAACCTTGCATTGAGAACACCCTGTCAGCCCTGCCTGTGTCCAGATGCTCGGAGCAGCGGACGTTTCTTCGCCACCTCTTGTCAACACGACCCACAATCCCTCGGTGTGACATGTGACTGCTGGGAGGGGCACACAGGTAGGACCTTACTTTTTAAATAGACTCTGGGGAGGGACAGGAGCACTGGATCCGGAGAGCGGAGAGTCCTGATTTGACCATGATATGGAGATCAGACCGGTAGTAACTGTTTATGCGTATGTCTGGGTATAAATAACAGTTTATTGTTCCTGGTTAAACCCGGATGAACTCTGCATATTATTTTTACAGTTTTCAGCCGTGATTCAGAATTAAAATTCTGCATCCGCCCATTCCTTGTGGCTCCGCTCATTAAGCTAGAGCACATCTCGAGTACATGAACACCTCGTTCCTCATTATACCGTGGAGTACTCCTCGTTCCTCATTATACCGTGGAGTACTCCTCGTTCCTCATTATACCGTGGAGTACTCCTCGTTCCTCATTATACCGTGGAGTACTCCTTGTTCCACATTGGAGTACTCCTCATTCCTCATTATACCATGGAGTACTCCTCATTATACCATGGAGTACTCCTTGTTCCACATTGGAGTACTCCTCATTCCTCATTATACCATGGAGTACTCCTCGTTCCTCATTATACCGTGGAGTACTCTTTGTTCCTCATTATACCGTGGAGTACTCTTTGTTCCTCATTATACCGTAAAGTACTCCTCGTTCCTCATTATACCGTGGAGTACTCCTTGTTCCACATTGGAGTACTCCTCATTCCTCATTATACCGTGGAGTACTCCTCGTTCCTCATTATACCGTGGAGTACTCCTCATTCCTCATTATACCGTAAAGTACTCCTCGTTCCTCATTATACCATGGAGTACTCCTCGTTCCTCATTATACCGTGGAGTACTCCTTGTTCCACATTATACCGTAAAGTACTCCTCGTTCCTCATTGTACCGTGGAGTACTCCTTGTTCCACATTATACCGTGGAGTACTCCTCATTCCTCATTATCCTCATTATACCGTGGAGTACTCCTCGTTCCTCATTATCCTCATTATACCGTGGAGTGCTCCTCGTTCCTCATTATCCTCATTATACCGTGGAGTACTCCTCGTTCCTCATTATCCTCATTATACCGTGGAGTACTCCTCGTTCCTCATGATATTATTATGTTACATATTATTCTTTACTACGTACAGTTGTTAGCATTTTAATGTGACGCTGAGTATCTCAGGTCCGAGCTGCGACAGATGCAGCCCTGGTTTCCATGGCGACCTGTCGTTGCCCGGTGCCCGGTGTGAGGAGTGTCCCTGCAACAACAACATCAGCCCGGCCGACAGCAACGCGTGCGACAGCGTGACAGGAGAATGTCTTCGATGTCTCCACAACACGATGGGACCCCGCTGCCAGGACTGCAGGCCTGGTTACTACGGCAACGCCCTGGACCAGGACTGTAGTGGTAAAGATCCTGATAATGATGACAAGAAGGCTCTATCTCTCATCTCTCTATCGCTCCATCTCTCCATCTCTCGCTCTCCATCTAGCTCTCCATCTCGCTATCTATCTCTATCGCTCCATCTCTCTATCTATGTCTCCATCTCTCTATCGCTCTATCTAGCTCTCCATCTCGCTATCTATCTCTCTATCGTTCTATCCCTCTATCTATGTCTCCATCTCTCTATCGCTCTATCTAGCTCTCCATCTCGCAATCTATCTCTATCGCTCCATCTCTCTCTCTCCATCTATGTCTCCATCTCTCTATCGCTCTATCTAGCTCTCCATCTCGCTATCTATCTCTATCGCTCCATCTCTCCATCTCTCGCTCTCCATCTAGCTCTCCATCTCGCTATCTATCTCTATCGCTCCATCTCTCTATCTATGTCTCCATCTCTCTATCGCTCTATCTAGCTCTCCATCTCGCTATCTATCTCTCTATCGTTCTATCCCTCTATCTATGTCTCCATCTCTCTATCGCTCTATCTAGCTCTCCATCTCGCAATCTATCTCTATCGCTCCATCTCTCTCTCTCCATCTATGTCTCCATCTCTCTATCGCTCTATCTAGCTCTCCATCTCGCTATCTATCTCTATCGCTCCATCTCTCTATCTATGTCTCCATCTCTCTATCGCTCTATCTAGCTCTCCATCTCGCTATCTATCTCTCTATCGCTCCGTCTTTCTATCTCTCCATCTCTCTCTCTCCATCTATCTCTCCATCTATCTCATCTCTCTATCGCTCTCTCTATCTATGTCTCCATCTCTCTATTGCTTGATTTCTCTATCTCTCCATCTCTCTCTCATCTATCTCTCCATCTATCTCTCATCTCTTTATGTCTCTCTCTCTATCTCGCTATCTATGTCTCCATTTCTCTATCTATCGCTCTATTTCTCCATCTCTCCATCTCTCTATCGCTCTATCTACCCCGAAAGTTGGTACGGTCTACTAACCAATAAAAAGACTTCAGAGGAGAGACTCTGACTGATTCATTAGTTGGTACGGTCTACTGGACCAATAAAGACTTCAGAGGAGAGACCCTGACTGATTCATTAGTTGGTACGGTCTACTGGACCAATAAAGACTTCAGAGGAGAGACCCTGACTGATTCATTAGTTGGTACGGTCTACTGGACCAATAAAGACTTCAGAGGAGAGACCCTGACTGATTCATTAGTTGGTACGGTCTACTGGACCAATAAAGACTTCAGAGGAGAGACCCTGACTGATTCATTAGTTGGTACGGTCTACTGGACCAATAAAGACTTCAGAGGAGAGACTCTGACTGATTTCTCTAGTTGATCTAAATTGAGATTTTAAAAGGTGGAGCACAGTCGTCTGTTGGAGGCGTTTCAGTTGTTACGTCTGGCCGCAGGTACACAACTAAAATATTAAAACATTTTCATAACTACTGCCATACATATGGTTAATCACTTTATAATCGATTCAAACATATTAATGCTGTCGTACATGTGGTAAATCACTTTACAATTGCTGCTGTCTGTTGTAATGTATCTGACTTTGATATTTTGATATTCATATTTATATTTGCTGCTGTCTGTTATGTATCTGACTGTATGTGTCGGTTGCTGCCTGTATCAATAGATACAATAATCTCAAAGAATATCAAAGACTTTGTGCATTTCCCAGAGTGCTCGTGTTACCGGCCGGGGACGGAGGTGACCCAATGTCCTCTGGAGAGTCCCTGCTTCTGTGATTCGAGGACGGGACAGTGTCCCTGCAGGACGGGGGTGACGGGCGTCCTCTGTGACCAGTGTGAGGACGGATACTGGAACCTGGGCAGGGCCTCGGGGTGTCAACCCTGCAGCTGTGATCCTGTTAACTCTCTGTCCAACACCTGTAACAAGGTAAGAACTACACCACCCCAGACACCCCAGACACCTGCAGCTGTGATCCTGTTAACTGTCTGTCCAACACCTGTAACAAGGTAAGAACTACACCACCCCAGACACCACAGACACAACCATAGACACTAACCACAGACACAAACACCAACCACAGACACCTGCAGCTGTGATCCTGTTAACTCTCTGTCCAACACCTGCAACAAGGTAAGAACTACACCACCCCAGACACCAACCACAGACACCTGCAGCTGTGATCCTGTTAACTGTCTGTCCAACACCTGCAACAAGGTAAGAACTACACCACCCCAGACACAACCACAGACACCTGCAGCTGTGATCCTGTTAACTCTCTCCAAACTCTCCAACACCTGCAAAAAGGTAAGAACTATACAGACACCAACTACAGAAACAACACACACCAACTACAGACACAGACACAACCACAGACACCAACCACAGACACCTGCAGCTGGGATCCTGTTAACTCTCTGTCCAACACCTGTAACAAGGTAAGAACTACACAGACACCAACTACAGACACAACAGACACAACAGACACTGATCTGGTTAGGCTGCTACTGTTAGACACCGACACCAACCACAGACAGAACAGACACTGTTCTGGTTAGGGAGCTTTTTTACCTTACGCTAAAACATTTCCATCTTCAAGTTAAAGTGTAGCAGGGCATTGCAAGGTGTAGCAGGGGGTTGCAGGGTGTAGGAGGGCGTTACAGGGTGTAGCAGAGCATTACAGGGTGTAGCAGGGCACTGCAGGGCGTTACAGGGTGTAGTAGGATGTAACAAGGCGTTACAGGGTGTAGCAGGATCAGCAGTCTAAAACCCCAGCAGTCTAAAACTATAACACCATGACTAAGACCAGGGCCAGTTCTATAAGGGTTGAATCTGACAACTATGAAGAGAAGCAGAGAAGACATTTGTAATTCAAATGTCCCTTTTTTAATCACTGAACACGATTCTCTGCATAAGACCCAATCTGCCATAAAGTCACATGTCTGCCATTCTACATGACACTATGAGCTGATTGGCCAAGACGTGTTCCACCTGGCCAATCAGCTCAATGGTTAATGGATACCAATCCAATCAGGAAGTAAGCACTATGAAAAGCCCACAAGTCAGGACAACAACAATGGAAGACGGTTGTTTTCTATATATCTTTGTTCAGTCCAATGTAAATATTTCTGCTGTGCATATGTTGCACTGAGACATGAGACATGTTTCAACAGCATGTGTGTATCTGCAAATATTTTTGTGTATGTGAACAATCTGAAGAATTTTCTTCAATTTGAACTATTTTATTATTGTGGCAAAGTGAGTGTTTTTCATAATGCCCAACAGTGTATTAGGTAAGACTAACTTCTGGTAATATGAATGAAGCATGTGCCATTTAGTTTTGATCATTCTAAATGTGGTTTTGGTTAGCAGGGCATACAGTGGGGCTTGAAAGTTTGGGCACCCCAAGTAAAAGAAATTATTAATTTGCAAAAAGAAGCCAAGAAAAGATAGAAAAATTTCCAAAAGGCATGAAATGACAGATTAGACCAGGGGTGTCCAAACTTTTTGCAAAGAGGGCCAGATTTGATAAAGTGAAGATGCCCGGGGGCCAATAGTTTGATCGGACATTTTTTAACTACAAAAGTTTCATGCAAATATACACTATTATAAAACAATTTTCATTGTCACAATTATCTACCTGATGACATGTTTGTTTCATTGTTCCCTCACAGGTCACACAATCAGTTCAGTTCATACATTAATCGAATTTCTTGTTAAAAAGACTCAAGAAGGAATTCTATGGTTGAAATCTATAAAGTTTACTAAATGACAAAACAGAGACAACAAAAATATGTGTAAAATATTCACATTAACAAGCTGGAATCAAAGACCTTTTTAGTTTTGTCTTTAAAATATTACTCAAACCAACTAATCAATTATCAAAATAGTGATGATGGAGTTTATTATATATAAATACATAGTAAAACCCCCATTGATTTTCTCCATAAGAATTTAATTATCAGCCATAATGTATAAACCATCCGAGGTAGACTGACCCAGTTTCTGTATGATATCAACCTTGTAACATTATAAGAAAAACAATTATCCACTATCTTACGTAGAAAAACTACATTACCCACAATCCTAAGCATACCAGCAACGTTTCTGATTGGTCAAACTTGCTGTTACCATAGAAACGTTTACCGTAACAGCTAGAGCGACAACAATAACTAGCTAGCTGACTAGCAAAGGGAGATCATTACTACTTGATGTTCTAATCCCCCAGCGTCGACTTCAAGGCAGCGCTGCGACCGTGACTTCAAGTTACCCAACCATTGCCCAACCCTAGTACCTTCCAAGCAGCGCTGCCTGGAAGGCAACGCTGGGGGAATATACACCAAACACCGCAAGAGATTGGTCAACACTGACAGTAATGCAGCGCAATCTGAGACTTCGTCTTAGGTTTAACAACCTATGAAACTAATAATGAACAATATGAAACTAAAACGACACAAGCTTAATTTAGAATGGCTTTGGGACGATAGGCTATTCAGAGGTGGGTAAACGCACTTTGGAGGTGGGTAAACGCCATTTCCGAATTTTGAGAGGTGCATAAACGGCGTTTACGTGCGTTTAGCCTCCACTACATCACTGATTATACTCCTTCATCACGGCAACATCTTCATTGCAAATCAAACAACACACTTTCCGTTGATTTCTTTAAAGAAATAGTCATTTTCCCACCGTGGTTGAAATTTTCTGCACTCACTTGCTACCTTTCGTTTCTTCGGTGCTGCCATTTCTGGTGACTCGTGGTAAATTTTTTTCTTTGCTTAATTTTGTTAAATGGAGAAGCACCTTTTCCGTTACTGGCTCCATCTAGTGTTAAAACTGAGAAGTGCAACAGAGTTGAGTTCAAGCGCCATGTGCGGGCCATATTCAACTATATTTTCAGAATTTGCTGCGGGCCAATAAAAACTGACCGGCGGGCCGCAGTTGGCCCGCGGGCCGTAGTTTGGACACCTCTGGATTAGACATTCATATAATATGTCACAAAATGTTAGATTTTATTTCATAATTTACACTTTCAAAATAACAGAAAACTGGTTCACCAGTTATCTTTCAGTTTGGTATCAAACTGTAACTATAATGTGACAGAATCTCCCCCCCTTCCCCTTCAGTGTGGCTTACCACAGGGTTCCATTTGGGCCCCTTGTTATTTTAATTATATGTTAAAACCTGTTTGTTTTCAATGTACCACTGGTGGTTCGAAATTGGAACGCACCATAAAAGGACGTTATTACTTGCATTAAACCGTCATAAACACGCTCAAGTCATACATCGTTAGAAAGCTTAGTCTCATGATTCCATCGAGCCCACACAAAGCACAAGCAATAAGGTGACTTACAGCGGTTATAATCACGTTATGAAGTTAAGAAACACGTAACCGTTTCTGTCTAAATCGAGCGTGCATCCCTACCTTTTGTCCTCGTGTCTTCATCCACAGCGGTGAAAGATCGCCGTAAACGTGGTTGTCCTACTTCGTCAACATGCCAACGTATTAGAATATCCAAGCCTTGTAATCCATAATTATCTGGTCCCCTCACAATCTGGTAGTTTCTGGCCAAGTTTTGACGTAGAGAAATCTAGATCATGCATCATTTCTCGGTTTGATCGCGTGTATCTTTTTCCGTGTGCGCGCTACATTCTCACCTCGCACACCGCTAGAATTTGTGGCTTGTGCAGTTTCCAATGAACTTTCTTCTCAGCCAATAGCATCAGTATTTCTCAAGATACTCCCAAGGTAAGCCAATAAAATCTCACAGTCCCCATTGGGCCCACGTGGGAAAAACTGACAGCATATCCCACCAGTCAGAGAAAGAGGTCATAAAACTGGAATTCCTGTGTAGCCAATAGGAAGACGAGTTGATTGATATCAAACATGGCCAAAATAAACTATCCCTGTGAGGACTCCTGCCCTTTCAAAGCAAAAATAAGGCCGTCTTATGGCATTTCACCATTTCATCTAATTATGATTACTTATTTCTATAAATCTATGTATGTACTTCTTTTAGGCATGTGTGTGAGTGATGTGGATGTGTTTTTGTATTTCAGAAGTTATGTATTTAGCACTTTTTGGGCTTTTTTAGAAATAAGAAATGAGACAAACGCACAGACATATTTGTAGAAATACATTCATATAAAATCCATTTTATAAGTCATTTTCTTCTGGATTTTTTCTGTTCCAAGTTGAGACATGTGGCTAGGGTACTATTTTAGTATATAGCACCTGTAATATGCTTACAGTAGTGCTTTTTATTAATTTTACAGATGATTTACTTGGACGGAAATAGAAATTCTGTGTTCTAACCTGTGTAGCTCTGTGTCAGTAAGGTGTCACACTGCCACTAGAAACAACAAACTGAGAGAGTTAGCTTCACAACGACCTCAGGGTCATCCCAGAGGGCCAAAGCATGTGGAAACTGCAGCATGTTTTAGGGGGTAAAAATTTAGGCGAGAAAATCATATTTTCCAGTGTATTACCTTCCTAATGCCTCAGATAAACTTTCTAAAATGCTATTTGCAGACGATACAAGTGTTTCACTCCCGTAAAACCTGACATTTAAAAAAAGGTAGTTAATGAAGAACTTGACAAGTTATTTACTTGGTCCAAGTCCAACAAACTGTCACTCAATAAAAAAAACAAGTTATATATTTTTCAGTATTAAGTCTGATACATTTAAATCTTCAATGAAAATTCTAATTGATATCTCCATTAATAATGTTAGAGCTTATACTAGATGACTCTTTATCCTAGAAACCTCAAAGTAGTGCCATAAGTACAAAAATAGCCAAAGTGGTCGGTATACTAGCAAAAACTTGGCACCTGATTAACAAAAAAGTTGCATTTATGTTGTATTATTCAATGTTGTATGCATATATCAATTACTGCAATGTTGCTTGGACTAGCAACGCCCCCCCCCCCCCCCCCCCCCCCCCATTCAATTCAATTTTATTTATAGTATCAATTCATAACAAGCATTATCTGGAGACCCTTTACAGATAGAGTAGGTCTAGACCACACTCCAGGATTTACAAGAACCCAACAGTTCTAGTAGTTTCCTCCAGAGCAGCAACAGGGCCACAGTGGAGAGGAAAAACTGCCCTTTAGCCTCTTTACAAACACTTGAAAATATATGATTTTCTCGCCTAAATTTTTCCCCCAAAAAAGTGATGCAGTTTCCACATGCTTTGGGCCTCTGGGATGACCCTGAGGTCGTTGGGAAGTTAACACTCTCAGTTTGTTGTTTCTAGTGGCATTGTGACTCTAGGCCTTACTGACACAGAGCTACACAGGTTAGAACACAGAATTTCTATTTCCGTCCAAGTAAATCATCTGTAAAATTAATAAAAAGCACTACTGTAAGCATATTACAGGTGCTATATACAAACATAGTACCCTAGCCACATGTCTCAACTTAGAACAGAAACAATCCAGAAGAAAATGACTTATAAAATGGATTTTATATGAATGTATTTCTACAGATATGTCTGTGCGTTGTTATTTCTTATTTCTAAAAAAGCCCAAAAAGTGCTAAATACAATACTTCTGAAATACAAAAACACATCCACATCACTCACACACATACCTGAAAGAACTACATGCATAGATTTATAGAAATAAGTAATCATAATTTGATGAAATGGGGAAATGCCATAAGAAGGCCATATTTTTGCTTTGACACAGCTGGAGCCATCACAAGGTTAATATTTTCTAGCCATATTTGGTATCAATCAACTCGTCTTCTTGTTGGCTACACAGGGATGCCAGTTTTGTGACCTCTTCTTCTAAAAACGGGAAATACTGGGAACGTGGGAAATACTTTCAATCATTCCCACGTGGGCCCAATGGGGACTGTGGCATATGATTGGCTAGTCTGAGGGATATCTCAAGATAGACTGATGCTATTGGCTGGGAACAAAGATCAGTGGAATCTGTAGATGCCAGAGAGTCTAGTGGTGTATGGAAGGACTTTGTAGCGCGCCCAGGGAAAAAGTTACAACCGATCAAACTCGAAAAATGATGCACTATCTAGATTTCTCTACTTCGAAACTTGGCCAGAAACTACAAGATTGTGAGGGGACCAGATAATTATGGATTACAAGGCTTGGATATTCTAATACCTTGGAGTGTTGGCAATGTAGGGAAAAAAGTTTTTGGCGATCTTTCACCGCTGTGATTAAAGACACGAGGAGAAAGGTAGGAAAACACACTTGATTAGACTCAAATCTTTCTGTGTTTCTTTACTTCAGAACATGATTATAACCGCTGTAAGTCACCTTATTGCTTTGTGTGTGGGCTCGCTGGAATCATGAGACTTTAAGCTTTCAAATGATGTATGGCATGAGCGTGTTTATGACGGGTTAATGCTTGCAATTTATGAGGGAAGTCAACACGTTCTCAACACTTCCCCAAATGGTCCCGTGGATGGGACCTATACTCAAGAAACCTAGGACAGACCCAGACCCAGGCTCTTGGTAGGCGGTGTCTGACGACCAGTTGGGGTTAGAATGAAGAGTGGCAACAACAATCACAAAAAATAGTAGTTCTTTGTAGTATTTCATGGCATAGCAGGGCACTGTGGGCGTTACAAGGCACAGCAGGACGTAGCAGGACGAACATGGCACCGCAGGACGTGTGGCGGGACCATGGCGACAGCTGCTTCCCTGATTTTGGAGCCTACCTGATCCGAGGGAACATGCTGGGGAAAAAGAACATAAGGACTCCGGGGAGTGACTCCCCAGAGCTAGGTTAGTAACTAGGTTAGTAACTAGGTTAGTAACTAGGTTAGTAACTAGGTTAGTAACAAGCATTTCTGGGACATGGATGCACACAAATAGAAAGATAGGAAGATAGAGGAGAGAGGAGCTCAGTGTGTCAAAATAAGTCCCCAGTTGTCCAAAACTATTACAGCATAACTAAGAGAGACAGGGTAAAGAGAGGAGCCTTGTCAGGCTAGAACTCTTCCCAACCGGATCGGGCTGTATGCCAAGTCTCCCTTTAGTTTTATTAAATGCTTGATTATATGATAGATAGATCTGATAACTATGACGAGAAGCAGGTGGGCCGGGTTAAGCGGACGCTGCGACTCCTCACTCCCTAACAATGTTCAATTCAATTTTATTTATATAGTGCTAAATCACAACAACAGTTATCTCTTTGACTATAAGCTTTATCAAAGAGGAAAGTCTTAAGCCTACTCTTAAATGTGGGGACGGTGTCTGCCTCCCGAACCCAAACTGGAACCTGGTTCCACAGGAGAGGAGCCTGATAGCTGAACGCTCTGGTCCCTAGACCCAGACTGGAACCTGGTTCCACAGGAGAGGAGCCTGATAGCTGAACGCTCTGGTCCCTGGACCCAGACTGGAACCTGGTTCCACAGGAGAGGAGCCTGATAGCTGAACGCTCTGGTCCCTGGACCCAGACTGGAACCTGGTTCCACAGGAGAGGAGCCTGATAGCTGAACGCTCTGGCTCCCGTTCTACTTTTAGAGACTCCAGGAACCACAAGTAACCCTGCATTCTGGGAGCGTAGTGCTCTTGTAGGGGTCTAAGGTACTATGATTCAATTCAATCCAATTTTATTTATAGTATTTATAACCTCGGTCAGACCCAGGCTCTTGGTAGGCGGTGTCTGACGGGCCGGTTGGGGTTAATGAAGAGTGGCAATAACAAAAATAGAAAAAATTAGTAGTTTGTAGCAGTTCTTTGTGGTAGTTCATGGCATAGCAGGACGCTGTGCGGCATTACAAGGCACAGCAGGACGTAGCAGGACGTAGCAGGACGTAGCAGGACGTAGCAGGACGTAGCAGGACGTTGCAGGGCACTGCAGTGTAGCAGTTGAACATGGCATCATGTTAATATAAGATGGTGCCTGACCATGAAGAGCTTTGTTGGTGAGAAGAAGGATTTTAAATTCTATTCTGGATTTTACAGGAAACCAATGCAGAGAAGCTAAAACAGGAGAGATGTGGTCTCTTTTCCTGGTTCCTGTCAGAACACGTGCTGCAGCATTCTGGATCAGCTGAAGAGTCCTTATGGACTTTTCCGAGCAGCCTGATAACAGAGAATTGCAGTAATCCAACCTAGTAGTAACAAATGCATGGACTAGTTTTTCTGCATCATTTTTAGACAGGATATTCCTGATTTTTGCAATATTACGTAGGTGAAAAAAGGCCATCCTTGAAATTTGCTTTATGTGGGAATTAAAGGACATGTCCTGATCAAAGATGACTCCAAGATTCCTCACAGTGGTGCTGGAGGCCAGGGTGGTGCTGGAGGCCAGGCCAGAGTGGTGCTGGAGGCCAGGGTGGTGCTGGAGGCCTGTCCTGAAGGCACGTTTGAAGTTTAGCTAACTGATTAGTTTCATCCGGCTTGATCGACAGATATAATTGAGTATCATCTGCATAACAATGAAAGTTTATGGAGTGTTTCCTAATAATACTGCCTAAAGGAAGCATATATAAAGTGAACAGGATTGGACCGAGCACAGATCCTTGTGGGACTCCATGACTAACTTTGGCGTGCACAGAGGATTCATCGTTAACATGAACAAACTGAGATCGATCTGATAAATAAGACTTAAACCAGCTTAGAGCAGTCCCTTTAATGCCAATTAAATGTTCCAATCTCTGTAATAAGATATGATGGTCAATGGTATCAAATGCAGCGCTAAGATCTAATAACACAAGTACAGAGATAAGTCCTTTGTCTGATGCAATTAGGAGGTCATTAGTAATTTTCACAAGTGCTGTCTCTGTGCTATGATGAACTCTAAATCCTGAATGAAAATCCTCAAATAAGCCGTTGCTATGCAGAAAGTCACACAGCTGTTTGGCGACTGCTTTCTCAAGAATCTTAGAGAGAAATGGAAGGTTGGATATACAGTAGGTCTACAGTTGGCTAAAACATCTGGATCAAGGATGGATATAGGTCTATAGTTGGCTAAAACATCTGGATCAAGGTTGGATATAGGTCTATAGTTGGCTAAAACATCTGGATCAAGGTTGGATATAGGTCTATAGTTGGCTAAAACATCTGGATCAAGGTTGGGCTTTTTTAGAAGAAGTTTAATTACAGCTACTTTAAAGTTCTGTGGTACATAGCCTGTTAATAAAGACAGATTGGTTATATCTAGTAGAGAAGTGTTGACTAAGTGTAAAACTTCATTAAGTAGCCTAGTTGGGATGGGGTCTAAGAGGCAGGTTGATGGTTTAGATGAAGCCTAGTTGGGATGGGGTCTAAGAGGCAGGTTGATGGTTTAGATGAAGCCTAGTCGGGATGGGGTCTAAGAGGCAGGTTGATGGTTTAGATGAAGCCTAGTTGGGATGGGGTCTAAGAGGCAGGTTGATGGTTTAGATGAAGCCTAGTCGGGATGGGGTCTAAGAGGCAGGTTGATGGTTTAGATGAAGCCTAGTTGGGATGGGGTCTAAGAGGCAGGTTGATGGTTTAGATGAAGCCTAGTCGGGATGGGGTCTAAGAGGCAGGTTGATGGTTTAGATGAAGCCTAGTTGGGATGGGGTCTAAGAGGCAGGTTGATGGTTTAGATGAAGCCTAGTCGGGATGGGGTCTAAGAGGCAGGTTGATGGTTTAGATGAAGCCTAGCCGGGATGGGGTCTAAGAGGCAGGTTGATGGTTTAGATGAAGCCTAGTTGGGATGGGGTCTAAGAGGCAGGTTGATGTTTTAGATGAAACCTAGTCGGGATAGGGTCTAAGATGCAGGTTGATGGTTTAGATGAAGAAATAATTGAATTAAATTGATAAAGATCAAGTGAAGCAAAACAGTCTAAACATGTATCTGGTTTTCAGTAGAGCTGTGACCTTCTGTTAGCCTGGCTACAGTGCTGAAAAGAAACCTGGGGTTGTTCCTATTTTCCTCTATTAATGAGGAGTAGTACGTCTAACTTTGTCCGTGAAATTGAAAATATTTGACGCTCACAAAGCAGGAGAAGGCTAGAAGAAGATAGCAAAGTGTTTTCAGATGCCAATATCCTCTGTTGGGAATGGAATTAAGAAATGGCCGTCATCAGGAGCAGTGGAAGTTAAAGATCTGGAAGACCAAGAACAATATCAGACAGAACAGCTCGCAGGAATGGGAGAAAAGTAAGTCCTGACCCCCGTTAGACTCCCCGATCCATCCAGAAAGACCTGGAGACACTGGAGTTGGTCTACACCAGTCCACTATAAAGAGATAATCGTACAGACATGGTCTTCATGGAAGAGTCATCAGAAGAAAACCTCTTCTACGTCCTTACCACAAACAACATGAACATACAGACAAGCCTGATGCATTGTGGGAACAAGTTCTTTGGACCGATGAGGTTAAAGTAGAACTTTAGAACTCATAGTAAAATGAGCAAAGGTATGTTTTGGAGAAGAAAGGGCCCAGAATTTAATGAAAAGAACCTCTCTCCAACTGTTTAGCATGGGGCGGGGTCCATCATGCTTTGGGGTTGTATTGCAGCCAGTGGCACAGGGAACATTTCACGAGTAGAAGGAAAAATGGATTCAATAAAATTTCAGCAAATTTTGGACGCCAATTTGATGCCATCTGTGAAAAAGCTGAAGTTAAAGAGAGGACGGCTTCTACAGATGGATAATTATCCTAAACACCTCAAAATCCACGCTGGATTACATCAAGAGGCGTAAACTGAAGGTTTTGCCATGGCCTTCACAATCTCCTGACCTGAACATAATGTAAATCTGTGGATAGACCTTAAAGGAGCAGCGCGTGACAGACAGCCCAGAAATCTGGAGAACTAGAAGACTTGGAAGAAGAATGGGCGAAGATACCTCCAACAAGAATTAAAGACTCTTGGCTGGCTACAAGGGGGGGGGGGGTACAAGGTATTAACTCTGCAGGGGGCCCAAACTTTTGCAGACACCATTTTTTTGTTTTCTGTAATATTGAAAGTGTAAATGATGAAATAAAATCTACCTTTTTGTGACATATTGTACGAATGTCTAATCTGTCATTTGATCCTTTTGGAGATTTTTCCATCTTTTCTTGGCTTCTTTATGCTCATTAATACACATTTTTACCTGGGGGACCCAAACTTTTGAGCCCCACTGTATGAGATATTTTTCCGTTTGGGTCTGGTTTTATGAATTGGGTTGAGTATTTTCCTAAAATTGACTGAAGTGGTGATGCGTTCAGGTGACGGGGCAGTGTCCGTGCCGTCCTGAGTTTGGAGGAAGACAGTGTGACGAATGTGGAGAAAATCACTTTGGGAACCCAGACCTGCAGTGCATCTGTGAGTAAAGAGACAACCCACTCTACCATTGTCTTGAAGCCTTGTAAGGTTTTATCTGTATGACTTGTCTTGTTTTCAGCTTGTGACTGTAACTTGGAGGGAACCGAGCGTCCGTCATGTGACCCTGAGGCCGGTGAGTGTCTTTGTCGGCCCGGCATCACCGGTATCTTCTGTAATGAGTGTGCCCCTGGACATGACTCGGCGTTCCCGGCCTGTGCAGAGTGCCACCAGTGCACCACCCTCTGGGCCAGAAGTGTGACCGATGTCCAGCAAGCCGCCCAGAGGATCAAGACCTTCATCACTGTCCATGGCGAGGACCTGCGGCCCAGAGACGGTTGCCAATGGCAACAAATGCTGGAGATGCAGTCCAAGCTGGACGGCCTTGCCAACCTGACGAGACTCTCCCCGCCAAGTCTGGAGAAGCTGGAGAAACTGTGTGCCATGACTGGGTATGTTCTGCAGGTTTTAGAGTTTTACAGCCTCACAGCAACATCAGCCTGCACAGAGAACTGAAGAACACATGGTCTTCCTCACAGGAAGGTGAAGGACAGCATCAACCCCAAAATGATTCTGGTTGACCCGTCTGCTCTCCTCAACACGGACATCAACAACATTCGTCTAGAGTTCAGCACCCTGCTGAATAACCTGAAGAAGAAAGTCACCGAGGCCCCGGGCGGTGAACGGGGGGTTCAACACAGTGAGGGTACAGCAACGCTGTTCATGTAAAAGACAGATAATACTTCAGAGAAATCCTGAGAACCGTTAGCTCTATAGATGTGAATATATCTATTAACCCATGTTCATATAAAGACAGATAATACTTCTGATAACCCTTCACTCTTATAGATGTGAATATATCTATTAACCCATGTTCTGCAGGTTAGATTTCTTCTTTTTTATTTAGAGGTGGTAAGAGGTGCAGATTCTATAATTATGATTTGTATTTTGTTTTAATAGATTTATTCTTTCTTCTGCTGGATAAGATCCAGAAGCTTCACACCATCTTCATGTTGGATGAGAAGAGAGTGAGAAGGGCCAGCAAAGCTCTGGAGGTTTCCATGGACACAAGACAGGAAGTTAAACGCAAACTGAGCATGTGCGGCGGAGGCGGCGGAGACCGGGTGCTGCTGGAGAACAAGGTCAAAGAGCTCAGCGTGCTCGACCTTACAGGAAAGGTAAATATTAACTGGAGAGTCACATGACTCACACATCAGCCAATCAGAGTTGTGGATGCAGTTCCTTTATGTCTTCTTATGAATAATTAAGGGTGTTTGTGCAGTCTAAAGTATGATAATAATCCTAAAGTGACAGTCAGCTGAATGTGTTGTATGAGTGAGTATGTTGTGGACTGATGCAGATCTGTGGAGGACCAGGTCTGGAGCACTGTTCCGGCTGTGGGGGAGCTTTGTGTGGATCCCTGGATCTGGGAAACGGGGACTGTGGTGGCCCACACTGTGACGGAGTGCTTCCTGTGAGTCAGATGGCATCAGAGACAGCAGAGAGGGCCAAGAATCAACTGGTCCTGCTGCCATCCAGTTTACAGGAGTCCCAGACCAAGGCAGGTTTACCCTAGGACCACTGGGCAGGGGTCTACTCCAGGGGGGTCTAACTGGGTCCAGATAAAGAAACGTTTAATAAGGATTAACTAGTCCTAGGTGTATGCCTGTTAAAGGAGGGTTTTCCTTGCCACAGTGGACAGTTGGTGTCCTTATACATGCTAGAGAGACCTTCTCCATCTGTAAAGTGTCCAGAGATAACTCCTGTTAGGATGTGACACTAGAAACCAAATTAAAGGCTGTAGTCTGTGTGCCATTGGTGTCCTTATAAATGCCAGAGACCTTATCCCTCTGTCTCATTGTTAAATAAATGTTATAACTGCGACATGAACTAATACAAACTACTATTTCTAGTCACTGTTCCATTTTCTTTATTGTGAGTATTATTGCCACTATTCATACATCATCGTAGCGGTCTAGACCTGCTCTATCTGTAGATTATAGAGTGGTCTAGACCTGGTCTATCTGTAAATTATAGAGAGGTCTAGACCTGCTCTATCTGTAAATTATAGAGAGGTCTAGACCTGCTCTATCTGTAAATTATAGAGTGGTCTAGACCTGCTCTATCTGTAAATTATAGAGCGGTGTAGACCTGCTCTATCTGTAAATTATAGAGAGGTCTAGACCTGCTCTATCTGTAAATTATAGAGCGGTCTAGACCTGCTCTATCTGTAGATTATAGAGTGGTCTAGACCTGCTCTATCTGTAAATTATAGAGCGGTCTAGACCTGCTCTATCTGTAGATTATAGAGTGGTCTAGACCTGGTCTATCTGTAAAGTGTCTTGAGATAACTGTTGTTATGAATTGATACTATAAATTGAATTCAATTAATGTTGTAGCTGTATTTTTGTGCCAGATCAAAGATACCCAGCGAGCAGCACAGGACACCAAAGACCGGGCCAAAGACCTCCAGGACCAGATCACTGACAGCATGGACTCCCTGGAGAGAGAGAAGAACCAGACCAAGCACCTGATCCAGCGAGTCAAACACTACCTGACGGGTCAGTGGTGGGTCCTCCCCTGGAGGACTCTGGTCTTGTCCGGTCCCACTTTAAAGGTTCTCATGACGTTAGGTAGCATGCTGTGGTTTTCACACACTTACGGATTATTGAACTTGGAGCCCGCTATACAAGTCTAATTTCTTTTACCTTAGTGGTAATTATGACTTGAACAATATTTACAAATCTAAACTGATAAATATAACTTTAACATGATGCAAAGATTCTGAAGCTGGATCCACTCAACCAGAAGAGAGTAAATGACTCGGGAAAGTTCATATGCACAGTTTTATACTTTAACAGATATCATTTAACAAAGTTCATATCCACACTGTTTTATACTTTAACAGATATCATCTAACAAAGATAAGATTAGATAAGTAGGTCAAAAAAGATGCAGATATAAACAGTCGTTACTATAGTAACAGTCAGTGCAGGTGAACATTATAATATTGCAGATAACAAGATGGAGGCAAGTGTGAGGAGGGAGAGGAGAGTCTAACAGTATATGAGGGGAGTGGGATCATTGAGGATTAGAGTTCAATAAAGAGACAGTTCTGGGGAAAAAACTGTTCTTTAATCTGCTGGTCCTGGTCCGGAGGACCCTGAACTGCCTGCCGGAGGGCAGGAGAGAGAACAGTCTGTGGGCTGGGTGAGAGGAGTCCTTAAGGATGCTGCGAGCTCGATGCAGACAGCGTTACCTCTGGATGTGCTCGATGGTGGGTAGTGGAGTCCCGATGATGCGGGTAGTGGAGTCCCAGTGATGGGGGGTAGTGGAGTCCCAGTGATGGCGGGTATTGGAGTCCCAGTGATGCAGGTAGGGGAGTCCCAGTGATGGCAGGTAGTGGAGTCCCAGTGATGGGGGGTAGTGGAGTCCCGGTGATGCGCTGGGCGGTTTTCACCACCCGCTGCAGTGCCTTGCGCTCTGCAACAGAACAGCTCCCATACCACACGGCTGCACAGTTGTTCAGGATGCTTTCTGTTGCACAGTGATAGAAGTTCACCAGGATAATCGAGGAGAGCTGATTCTTCCTCGGTGTCCTCAGGAAGAAAAGGCGCTGGTGAGCCTTCTTGAACAGGCAGGAGGTGTTGGTTGACCAGGACATGTCCGCTGAGATGTGGATCCCCAGAAACTTGAAACTGGAGACACGCTCAACAGCCATTCCATTGATGTGGATGGTGTCGTGCCTCTTGACTCCTTTCTGAAGTCCACGATGAGCTCCTTGGTTTTGGTGGTGTTGAGGAGCTGGTTATTTTCAGTGCACCATGTGTCCAGGTGCTTGATCTCTTCTATCAAGCACTTGATCTCTTCTATCAAGCACTTGATCTCCTATAGGCAGTCTCATCATTGTTGCTGATGAGACCAATCACCGTAGTGTCGTCCGCAAACTGATGGAATTAGATTTGTACACAGGCTTGTCGTTGGAGGTGAAGAGGGAGTAGAGAAACGGGCTTAGCACACAGCCTTGTGGTACACCAGTGTTGAGTGTGATGGACGTGGAGCAGTTGGAGCCTGATCGAACATTCTGGGGTCTGTTGGTCAAAATGTCCAAAATCCAGTTGCACGTGGAGGTGTTGATGCCCAGGTCTCCAAGTTTGGCTATTAACTTAGCCGGGATGACGGTGTTGAATGCTGAGCTGAAGTCAACAAACAGTATTTGTGCATAAGTCTTCTTATTGTCCAGATGTGTGAGCACAGAGTGCAGTGCCATGGAAACCGCATCCTCTGTGCTCCTATTGCTACGGTAGGCAAACTGGTGTGAGTCCAATGTTGATGGTAGCGAGTCTTTTAGGTGTGCCAGGACCAGCCGCTCAAAGCACTTCATTACAATGGGTGTAAGTGCTACAGGGCGGTAGTCGTTAAGGCACTGTTTTGGCACTGGCACAATGGAAGTGCATTTAAAGAAGATGTGCTATAGGCCTGTGCGTCTCCTGATCTGAAGGCAGTATTGCGTGTCTTCAATAGGAGTCGCACTTTCCTGTTCATCCATGGCTTCTGATTTCGTTATGTGGTGATCTGCTTCTGGGTTGTAACATTGTCTATTGTGGTGTTAATATAATCCAGTACAGAGGAGGCGTAGCAGTCAGGGTCCGTGTGAGAGCCACTGGTGGCTTGAGAAGCAAACCTACTCCAGTCTGTGTGTAGAAACCTATCCTGAAGTGATAAATCTGCTCCTGCAGGCCACACCTTGATGGTCTTCCCTGATGGCTTCACGCGGTTGATGAGAGGTGCAGGAACGTTGGGGGTGAGGAACAAAGAAAGGTGATCTGACTGTCCCTGGGGGGAGGGGTGTCGCGACGAATGCTCCAGCCATGTTTGTGTAAACATGGTCTAAAGTTTTGTTTCCTCTTGTGTGACAAGAAACATGCTGGTGAAATTTTGGTAGCACTGACTTTAAGTCTGAATGATTAAAATCACCCGCAACAATAAACGGTCGGTTGTTTACTCATGGCTGCGTGAAGTTCTTTCATAGCAAACTTGGCGTCAGCATCCGGGGGAAGACAAGCTGCAATGATAATAGTTGAAGTGAACTCCCGTGGTAGATAGACCGGTCTACATTTAACCATGAGAAACTCAAGGTTAGCTGAACAATGTCTCCCAACAACAGCAGAGTTTGTGCACCAAGCTTTGTTAATGTAGATACACAGACCACCACCTCTGGTCTTACCGGAGCCATCTAGTGTTCTATCCACCCGGGATGTGTGGCGTCCCGCTAGCTCAATAGCATTGTCCGGTATTCCGCTGTTTAACCATGTTTCCGTGAAGATTATGACATTACAGTTCAAAAGTTTCTTGCTGTATGTAATGCTGAGTCGGATCTCCTCTCTTTTGTTCATCAGCGACCGTACATTGGCAAGGCTCACAATGTACTTGCGCCGCCATCTTGGTCTGACAAGTTCATATACACACAGTTTTATACTTTAACTCATATCATCTAACAAAGTTCATATACACACAGTTTTATACTTTCACAGCTGTAATCTAACAATACAGACCCCCCCCCCCTCCCCTCTGAAGGACTACCTGGCAGCAGATAATAGAGCACATAATAGTTACAATCATAAATACATAGAAGATAGTGACTGGTGAGGTGGGGCGGGGGGAGTATATAGAGTATAATAGAGTACTCCTGAACAACAGTTAGAACTGAAACACAAGCGTTACAGTATGAGAAGAAATAAATACAAGTACTACACACATGGTAGCAGCGTAAAGAAAGTAGCTTCACATGGGAAGGAAAGGCATTTATTTTAAATTAGCATTCCAAAGGTGGCATAATCTAATCAACAATCATCAAAGAACCATCTTACACCTGGAAGGTATCTCATCAAGTTTTCTCCCGGACAGATGAGACGGTTCCTCCAGAGGACATTGAGAAAATGTCCCAAGCTGTTTTGGCCGTCCAGTTTCCAGGAACACCAGATCAGATCCGATCAATGATCAGAGACATCAACAATCTGCTGTCCAACACCGTCAACGTCCACGACGACCTGAGGTCCCAGCAGGAGACCGCCAAGACTGCCCGAGACCTGCTGCAGAGAGCTCGGGAACTCAGGTCAGTGTCTGAAAACATGAAATATTGGTCTAAAACATGAAATATCTCTCTGAAAACATGAAATATCACTCTGAAAACATGAAATATCACTCTGAAATCATCTTACTCTGAATACATGAAATATCACTCTGAAAACATCTTACTCTGAAAAGATGAAGTATCTCTCTGAAAACATAAAATATCTCTCTGAGAACATGAAATATCACTCTGAAAACATCTTACTCTGAAAAGATGAAACATCTCTATGAAAACATGAAATATCACTCTGAATACATGAAATATCACTCTGAAAACATCTTACTCTGAAAACATGAAATATCACTCTGAAATCATCTTACTTTGAAAACATGAAATATCTCTCTGAAAACATGAAATATCTCTCTGAGAACATGAAATATCACTCTGAAAACATCTTACTCTGAAAAGATGAAATATCACTCTGAATACATGAAATATCACTCTGAAAACATGAAATGTCACTCTGAAATCATCTTACTCTGAAAAGATGAAATATCTCTCTGAAAACATGAAATATCTCTCTGAAAACATGAAATATCACTCTGAAAACATCTTACTCTAAAAACATGAAATATCTCTATGAAAACATGAAACATCCTAATTCTGAAAACACTAATTTGCGTACTGTGTGAAAACAAGAACCCTAACTGACTAAAAGTACAAGACCTGAACTGAAACGCAACTTTAACCTTCATGCCTTCATCATTTTTATTAATTATATTTTGTTTTGTGTTAAGGGAGCGGACAAAGAACATTGACGTGACTGAGATCAACAAAGACATTTCTGAAGCAGAGAAAGCTCAGGACCACGCCGTCAGAGACCTGGACGCAGCCAGCCGAGATAAAGACGCGGCCCAAGACCACATCCAAGATGTAAATCTGTCTCCTGGGTTCAGCCCTGCTTGATTTCATGTTGATGTCCTTTACATGTGTCTCTCTGTTTCAGATGAAGGACAAACTGGACCAAGTTGAGACAAAGTTGATGAATCGACCTAAAGATCTGCAGGACGAGCTCGAAGCCCTGATAGAGAAGACTGACCAGAACAAAGAGATGGCCAGAGACGCCTATGAGGCTGCAGACTCTGCTGTAAACCAGACCACCGACATCAAACCAGTAAGACCTGGAACATTGAACGACTAACTCCTGTAACACAGAACCAGTAAGACTTGGAACACAGAACCAGTAAGACCTGAAACACAGAACCAGTAAGACCTGAAACACAGAACCAGTAAGTCCTAAAACACAGAACCAGTAAGACCTATAACATAGAACTAGTAATACCTGTAAAAGAGAACCACTTAGTCCTGTAACACAGAACCACTAAGACCTGGAACACAGAACCAGTAAGACCTGGAACACAGAACCAGTAAGACCTGAAACAGAACCAGTAAGACCTGTAACCAGAACGAGTAAGAACTGTAACAGAACCAGTAATACCTCTCACCCAGAATAGGTAAGACCTGTAACACAGAACCAGTAAGACCTGTAACCACAACTAGTAAGACCTGTAATCCAGAACCAGTAAGACCTGGAGCACAGAACCAGTAAGACCTGTAACAAAGAACCAGTAAGCCTTGTAACACAGAACCAGTAAGACTTGTAACACAGAACCAGTAAGACTTGTAACAGAACCAGTAAGACCTGGAACATACAACCAGTAAGACCCGTAACCACAACCAGTAAGACCTGTAACACAGAACCAGTAAGACCTTTAACCAGAACCAGTAAGACCTGTAACCCAGAACAAGTAACACCTGTAACACAGAACCAGTAAGACCTGTAACCCAGAACCAGTAAGACCTTTAACCAGAACCAGTAAGACCTGTAACCCAGAACAAGTAACACATGTAACACAGAACCAGTAAGACCTGTAACCCAGAGCCAGTAAGACCTGTAACCACAACTAGTAAGACTTGTAACCCAGAAAGAGGAGACCTGTTACTCAAAACCAGTAAGTCCTGTAACACCAAACCAGAAAGACCTGTAATCCAGAAACAGTGAGACCTGTAACTCAGAACCAGTAAGACCTGTAACCAAAACCATTAAGACATGTAATCCAGAACCAATAAGACCTGTAACCCAGTAACAGGAAGACCTGTAACACAGAACCATTAATACCTGGAACCCAGAATCAGTAAAGTCCAGTTTAAAACAGTAGTCTCCTTGTTAGTCTTTGATCTGTAGCATCCTAAAACCAGCCTCTGGAGACTCCACCGGCTGCCTTTTCTATTGGCTGCTGAACCGGAGACGTCTCATACGTCCTAAAACCAGCCTCTGGAGACTCCACCGGCTGCCTTTTCTATTGGCTGCTGAACAGGAGACGTCTCATACGTCCTAAAACCAGCCTCTGGAGACTCCACCGGCTGACTGCTGGTACAGACTTGTTGTCACAGTGTTTCTGTCTGTCTCTGGGACAGGAGCTGCAAGACGTGAAGAGGCTGTTTCAGCTTTTAAAGCAGAAACACTCCAAGCAGACAGTTCAGAGTGAAGCGGGAGAACGTCTGAAGAACATTGTGGAGGAGGCGGAGAAGATGAAGAAACAGGTGGAGGACAAATTGCAACAGATACAAGGTACAACCAGTACTTTTACTTGATAATACCCACAGATACAAGGTACAACCAGTACTTTTACTTGATAATACCCACAGATACAAGGTGCAACCAGTACTTGTACTTGATAATACCCACAGATACACGGTGCAACAGAACTCTACCTTCCCAGTATTCAGTGTGGTAACGTGTAGATGATGTCATGATTAGTAGTAACAGCAGATTTCTCTCTCTCTACATGTCAGGTTGTTTTTTAGACCAACGGCGTGTTTTCTGCTCATGTGTCCCACGTGTTCTACCCAGACCTGGTCTAAACCTCTTCATCTCAGGCTGGGCATCCATTAGCTCCTCTTGTGAAAGGAACTTCTGGCCAGAAATATGAAACTAGATATGTAAATTCTTCAAGGATATTTCAAGTTTTTTACATTTCAGCTTTATGGTATATCATCTGATTTAGCTAATTCATACTTCATAAGAGCTTGAATCTCATTTTGTTTACATGTTGTGAACACACTCCCAAGCGCGTAGCAGTTTCTCTACAGACTCGTTCTCACCATGCATCCGTTCCTTTGAACGTGACATCCTGACGTAATGAACGTAGAAACATGACGATAGTTCGGTCAGAACAAACTCTCTCTATGTCCAACAAATGAGTCAGTGTCTCTGTTTCATTCACCAAAGGAAGATATCCAGGATGTATTCTGTGGATATCTTTGTGTTCTCAGATCTGGAGCAGAAGATCCAGAAGCTGATCCAGAACAAAGAGGCCAAAGCAGCTGAAGTCTCCGTGTTGTTGGACACGGCGGATTCACTTCAACAGGAAATCTCCAGACGGGCCGAAGGATACAACCTCTGTAGCAACTAAACAAGAGTAACTAGTTCCATGTAATCGGATTACAAATGTAAGGCAACTGTAATCTGTTGCAGTTACTGGGAGAAAATGTGATATCTATGAAAATGTCCATGATTATATGTGAACATTTTCTGTTAAAAGCTAGGCTACATGTGGAATGATATTCATTTGGTTGCTTTGAGGGTTTTCCAGCCTCGGATTTTAGGTTTGGTGCTGTTGTGATGCTTTGGATTGGTTCTCCTGTTTGACCTGTCTGTCGGAGAGTCGCCACTAACCAAAAGTAACTAAATGTAAGAATCAGAATCAGAAAGAGATCTATTGCCTTGGTTGATGGTGCATACATAAAGCCAAATGATTGAAATGCAAATCAGTAAGCCATTACATAGAAGAAGAAAAAAAATGTTAAACCATAACTGTAAAGATCCAGATCTGGACTAATCTGGAGATTTTTTGTGATTTCTAACATTTGTTTCCAGTTTGTATCTTTATGCGTATATTTATACAATAAAATATTCTATATTCTACATCCTACAAAAAAGCTGTTTATTATTGTGAAAACACAAGGAAATATTTGACTGAAGAAAATGATTACAACACACCCTTGATTCCACACTGGATAAAAGGCTAACTTCTAAAGTCTATTCAAATATAATATATTATTTAATAATGAAAGACTTCTGATAGTGAATCTCCATTTCCTCAAACAGCATCCTGTCCTTGGAAGCTCAGCAGAGACCTTCAGGAGGTTCAAGGATCTAAAAAACACAAAACATGGACTTTATTTCCTCCTTTTGGCTCAAGAACTTCTAGCGCTGTGTAACACCGTTAAAAACAGTGAACACAGACGTGAAGCAGTGCATCCTGGGAATCCTCCCAGCGCTTCAAGAAGAACTTTTAGGCGTGTATGAATGAGTGTGCGTGCGTGTGACAATGAATGAATGAATGGCGCCTGTCTGCTGTTCAGTAACCTCCATGTAACTGTGCAGCACTGCGAACATAAAGAAAGAAAACAGTTCACTTTCACGCCTACAGTTCGGGGGTCAATTTAATTCAATTTTATTTATAGTATCAATTCATAACCAGAGTGATCTCCAGACACTTAACAGATTTAGAACCACCTTTCATTTCCAGTAATTCCCCCCCAACAGCAAGCATTTAGTGTGAAAGTGGTGAGGAAAAACTTCTTATTAGGGAGAAACCTGGCACAGACCCAGGTTGTTGGTGGGTGGTGTCTGGCGGTGCAGGTTGGGGTATTAAAGTCACAAATAAAGATAATGGAACTATGACTAGAAATAGTTGTGGTTCATGGCAGTGCAGGGGGTTAATGGGTGTAGCAGGGCATAGCGGGACGTAGCTGGATTTAGCAGGACGCAGCAGGCACTGTAGACTGTGACAGGGTGTAGCAGGACATAGCAGGACCTGTAGAGTGTGACAGGGTGTAGCAGGACATAGCAGGACCTGTAGAATACGGCAGGGTGTAGCAAGGCATAGCAGGCACTGTAGAGCGGGGCAGGGTGTAACAGGGTGGTGCAGGGCATAGCAGGAACTCTAGAGCATGGCAGGGTGGAGCAGGGTGTAGCAGGACATAGTGGGATGTAGCTGGACATAGCAGAACGTAGCAGGCACTGTAGAGTGTGGCAGGGTGTAACAAGGTGTAGCAGGACATAGCAGGCACTCTAGAGTGTGACAGGGTGGAGCAGGGTATCGCAGGCACTGTAGAGCGTGACAGGGTGTAGCGGGACATAGCAGGACCTGTAGAATATGGCAGGGTGGAACAGGGTGGAGCATGGCATAGCAGGAACTGTAGAGCATGGCAGGGTGTAACAGGGTGGAGCAGGGCATAGCTGGCACTGTTCTTCTTTGCCCAGCATGTTTGCTTGGATCAGGGAGGCTCCAAAATCATGGTAGCACCTGTCGCATGGTAAAGGTGGAGGAATGTGTTTCTATATCAAGAATAAACAGAGACAAAGATCTGAAGGTGGATGAATCTGTTGCTACATCAGCAGAGACATAGATCTAAAGGGGGAGGAATCTGTTTCTATATAAACAATCAACAGAGACATAGATCTAAAGGTGGAGGAGTCTGTTCCTACATCAGCAGCAGCTGGTGCAACAACGTGACAGCAACCCAGCAGCACTCTCCTGACCTGAAAGATTTCCTCAAACTGCAAATTTTTGTATTCTAAATGACCCGGACTCCGACATGGACTCCGACATGCAGGACCGACCCGGACTCCGACATGCAGGACCGACCCGGACTCCAACATGCAGGACCAACCCGGACTCCGACATGCGGGACTGACCCGGAATCCGACACCATGACCACGTCATGGTCCACCCAAGGCAAACCTGTAGTGAAGACATCAAAGAAGTGGACCAGTGAGGCTGTGGAGGATCTCCAGACATGATTGGACTCTACTGACTGGGATGTGTCCAGGACTGCTGGGCGGTCTGGATGACAGAGTCTGTGACGTCATACTCCAGCACCGGGGTACGTTACAGCAATGACAAACCCTGGTTCACAGCCAAACTCAGAAGGTTAAGGCTGGCTGAGGAAGAGGCCTTCAGGAGTGGGGGGGCACAGACAGACTTAAAGAAGTAAAGTTTAGGAAGACGGTACTCAGAGAAGCTCCAACGCCAGTTTGATTTGATTTGATTTGATTTATTTTCACAACAAAAACATTAAAACGGATGTGAAGGACAATTGTCGAAAAACCCTCAAGGGGTTTAATAAGTGGCAATCTCCATAGAAACAATTATATTTAACAATGTAAAAACATTTATATATATTTTATAAAAAAACAAACACAAACAAATTTCTTTGTATAAAACAATTTAAAATTGCATTTAGAGCACCAACCCATTTGAAAAATTCAGACAACTTATGAGCCCCGGTTTGACTCTGTGTTTAAACTCAATGATGAGCCAGATCTCAACTAACGACTCTATCAGTCTGGAGGGGGCTCAAGCAGATCCTCAGCTCCCAAAGGCCCCCACCCCCCCCAACGGCCGATCCCCAGACAACGACCTGAACCAGTTCTACTGTTTCTTTGAAAGACAAAAGGACAGTCCTGAAGCCATCCCCCATGACACCTCCATACAGCTCCAGCCACTCTGCACCACCTCCACCTCCCCCACCTCAGCAGGGGCCTGGGCCCCCACTAATGCCCACCTGAACCCTCCCTCCTCCCTGCTGCAGGGTCTAACTGGGAAGTTATCCTCCCACTGAAAGGGGGATGAGAACAGAGTGCTGGTCTGGACACGTGCTGTTAGTTATAGACGACTATCACCAACTTATATGTGGTTTGCTGCTGTTGTGGTTTAGCCTGACGTGGTTTAGCCTGACGTCTGACCCCCCCCCCCCCCCCCCCCCATTGTAAAATAGTCCTTACATTGCAAAAACCTTGGTTTGCATCATGTAAATCTGCAGTAATCCAGGGGTATCTCCCTACCAGTCCTCCCAGTACCTGCAGAGACCTTTCAGTTGTTTTTTAGACAGGATATTCCTGATTTTTGCAATATTACGTAGGTGAAAAAAGGCGATCCTTGAAATTTGCTTTATGTGAGAATTAAAGGACATGACCTGATCAAAGATAACTCCAAGATTCCTCACAGTGGTGCTGGAGGCCAGGGTGGTGCTGGAGGCCAGGGTGGTGCTGGAGGCCAGGGTGGTGCTGGAGGCCAGGGTGGTGCAGGAGGCCAGGGTAATGCCATCCAGAGTAACTATCTCTTTGGATAATGCGTCACGGAGGTGCTTGGGTCCCAGAGCAATAACTTCAGTTTTATCTGAGTTTAACATTAGAAAATTACAGGTCATCCAGGTTTTAATATCCTGAAGGCACGTTTGAAGTTTAGCTAACTGATTAGTTTCATCCGACTTGATTGATAGATATAACTGAGTATCATCTGCATAACAATGAAAGTTTATGGAGTGCTTCCTGATAATACTACCTGAATAAAAGGAAGCATATATAAAGTAAACAGGATTGGACCGAGCACAGATCCTTGGGGGACTCCATGACTAACTTTGGCGTGCACAGAGGATTCATCGTTAACATGAACAAACTGAGATGGATCTGATAAATAAGACTTAAACCAGCTTAGAGCAGTCCCTTTAATGCCAATTAAATGTTCCAATCTCTGTAATAAGATTTGATGGATATGATTCACACACACACTCGCACACAGCCGCCCATGCAGCCGCCGACGGGCGCTGGCTCCGAGGCCGATTTTAATGTCCTATCAGACCACAACTAGCAGAGTCTGCTCTTGAGAATTTGCTCAAATTTTTGGAGACAATTAGGGCGGGATTAGGAATTCACGTTACACGGCTGTCACCATGACAACTAAGAGATGACCACGGAAAACAGTTTAATGGTCTTTCTCTCCATTTGGTTTTCTCTGGTCCTTCTGGTCAGCTGATCAGTGCTGATCCTCAGAGTCACATGATCAGTTATATAGTTTCATTAACTGTTTCTGTTGTTTAGTGATCAGAATAGTAAAATCTCTAAATCTAAAACATGTGTGTGTGTGTGTGTGTGTGTGTGTGTGTGTGTGTGTGTGTGTGTGTGTGTGTGTGTGTGTGTTAATGCTGTTTTCTTTCAGGTGTTAATGTTTGTCCTCAGGCAGACAAGACAGTCTCTGATTGGCTGAGAGCTCGACTCTCTGCAGGCCACCACACGTTCACAGTCGTTACCCAGAGTGCAGCGGGGCATGAATAAGCCTTCAGATGTTCAGGTGGGGGGTCAGAATCCCAAACACCCCCTTCCCCCAAAACACACACACACACACACACACACAGACCTCCCACCCTCCCACATAGTTAAACCTCACCTGCAACAACAAAGGACGTGTGTGTGTGTGTGTGTGTGTGTGTGTGTGTGTGTGTGTGTGTGTGTGTGTGTGTGTGTGTCTGTCTGCCTGTGTGTGGTGTGTGTGTGTGTGTGGGTGTGGGTGTGTGTGTGTGAGTGTGTCTGTCTGTCTGTCTGCCTGTGTGTGTCTGTGTGTGTGTGTGTGTGTTTGTGTGTGTGTGTGTGTGTGTGTGTGTGTGTGGTGTGGGTGTGTGTGTGTGTGAGTGTGTCTGTCTGTCTGTCTGCCTGTGTGTGTTTGTGTGGGTGTGTGTGTGTGTGTGTGTTGTGTGTGTGTGTGTGTGTGTGTGTGTGTCTGTGTGTGTGTGTGTGTGTCTGTCTGTCTGCCTGTGTGTGTGTGTGTGTGTGTGTGTGTGTGTGTGTGTGTGTGTGTGTGTGTGTGTCTGTGTTTGTTTGTGTGTGTGTGTGTGTGTGTGTGTGTGTGTGTGTGTGTGTCTGAGCCCTGAGGGGGAGGGGAAGTCCAGCAGATTCTTCAGAAGAACGAGAAACACTAACTCCACGTTCCTTAAAAGAGTTTTTCATTTTGAAAGAGAAGCTGACGAATTAAATATTAAAATTATAAAACTTGTTTGACTGGAACTGAACATCATCAGTACATTTACTCAATTACTGCACTCATGTACTATGTTCAGGTACTTGTACTTTACCTGAGTATTTCCATGTTTTGTTATTTTTCTACTCCAAAAGGGAAATACTGTAATTTATACTTCATCTATAGTATTTGACAGCTTTATGTACTTTACACGTACAAATATGTAAGCCTATGTGTGTGTGTGTATTGGAGCTGTCAGACAATTAAAGTAATGCAATTAATCTCATTAATGTAATTAGTTAACTCATAATTAATCTCATTAATAACTCATAATAATCTTCTTAATTAGTTAACTCATAATTAATCTCATTAGGACATACATACTTTAATAATAATTTAATAATATAAATAAAGTCACGTGCCCTCTTCCCTGGAACAAAGAGACCAGAGAACAGAAACCTGTGGCTGTCACACAGGAAGTCATGGGACATGGATTTCAGATTAAAAGCATCCGACTGAAAGGCTTTTTCACATATTAAAGTTTTTCTTGTTTTGTAATAGAAGATGATTTCTCTTTGTATTTTTAAAGTATGGTGGTGGACTGGTAGCTGGAGAGGTGCCAGTTCACCTCCTCCTCTTGACCGAACCCCCAACCGCTCGGGGCGCCTTTCCATGGGCAGCCCCCCCACTCTGACATCTCCCCATTAGTGCATGTGGAGGTCCTGAGCATGTGTGTGTAATGTGTGTAATAACAACAGAGTGAAAAGTGTAGTTTCCCCTTGTGGGATTAATAAAGTATAATATATATATATATATATATATATATATATATATATATATATATATATATATATATACATATATGTTTATAATGGAAGTCAATGGGAATTCCCAAGACCGGTTGTGTACATATTATATAATATATTCTATAAGACACTTTATAGCTCCTGCTTTATACAATATCTAACTTATAAAATTTTATATAGTTTTAATTATTTTATTATTATTAAACTATAAAATAATACTAGTATTAAGGCTTTAGTAAAGACATAGCTCAACAAGCATTCAACGTTTCAGCCAGTTTTATTTTGAAAGTCAGCCCGGAAGTGTGGAGCTGAGGTATAGGTACCGGGGGATGTGATCTGAGGAGGCGGAGTCCGGGTCTGAGGGGGTCTGGGTCTCTGCAGGCTTTCTAACCCGTAACCATTACCAGCAGCTCCGCTTTGTGACCCCGGACACGTTCAGGGTCTGGAGAGTCTCGCGGCTTTCTAACGTTAAGGGGACCGGGACTGGCGGACTCACGGACCGGGACTCACGGGCTCACGGACCGGGATCTACGGACTCACGGACCGGGATCTACGGACTCACGGGCTCACGGACCGGGATCTACGGACTCACGGACTCACGGACCGGGACGTTTCTCCGTTTGGTTTTTCCTTTGAAGACCAGCAGCATGTTGGGGCTCGCGCTGCTGCTCGGTGAGTTCCCGTTAAATACTCTAATAACAACATAAAGTTCTGTTATACTCTAATAACAGCATAAAGTTCTGTTATACTCTAATAACAGCATAAAGTTCTGTTATACTCTAATAACAGCATAAAGTTCTGTTATACTCTAATAACAGCATAAAGTTCTGCTTCTTCTGTTAATCAGCTGCAAATCAATAAAGTTTGAAAGAAAACGTTAATTTTGGTCTTAACTTCCGGTCAAAGCTGAAGGAATGTCCTGCTGAGAGTCGGTTAATCGGTTAAATAATCAACCCTCTCCTATCCCCCTGATAAAGATATGTTATTATAATTACTATGTTGTTATAATTCAGCCAATAACGAATTCATAACGTTTAATCTTAGTAATTAAGAAGTTTTCAGAAGAAGGAAATATTTAATTAATTATAAAATTATTAAAATAATAAAAGTTAATTTAATCAGAAATACTTTGATATCTAAAATATAAAAATAATGCAGCCACTGATCCAGGATTAACTACAGACACTACTGACAGACAGGTACACTACAGACACTACAGACAGGTACACTACAGACAGGTACACTACAGACAGACAGGTACACTACAGACAGGTACACTACAGACAGGTACACTACAGACAGACAGGTACACTACAGACAGGTACACTACAGACAGGTACACTACAGACAGGTACACTACAGACACTACAGACAGACAGGTACACTACAGACAGACAGGTACACTACAGACACTACAGACAGACAGGTACACTACAGACAGGTACACTACAGACAGGTACACTACAGACAGGTACACTACAGACACTACAGACAGACAGGTACACTACAGACAGGTACACTACAGACACTACTGACAGACAGGTACACTACAGACAGGTACACTACAGACACTACAGACAGACAGGTACACTACAGACAGGTACACTACAGACAGGTACACTACAGACACTACAGACAGACAGGTACACTACAGACACTACAGACAGACAGGTACACTACAGACACTACAGACAGGTACACTACAGACAGGTACACTACAGACAGGTACACTACAGACAGACAGGTACACTACAGACAGGTACACTACAGACAGGTACACTACAGACAGGTACACTACAGACACTACAGACAGACAGGTACACTACAGACACTACAGACAGGTACACTACAGACAGGTACACTACAGACAGACAGGTACACTACAGACACTACAGACAGGTACACTACAGACACTACAGACAGACAGGTACACTACAGACAGGTACACTACAGACCGGTACACTACAGACACTACAGACAGACAGGTACACTACAGACCGGTACACTACAGACACTACAGACAGACAGGTACACTACAGACAGGTACACTACAGACACTACAGACAGACAGGTACACTACAGACAGGTACACTACAGACAGGTACACTACAGACACTACAGACAGACAGGTACACTACAGACAGGTACACTACAGACACTACAGACAGACAGGTACACTACAGACACTACAGACAGGTACAGTACAGACAGGTTCACTACAGACACTACAGACAGACAGGTAAACTACAGACAGATTAACTACAGACACTACAGACAGGTACACTACAGACACTACAGACAGGTACACTACAGACACTACAGACAGGTAAACTACAGACAGGTACACTACAGACACTACAGACAGGTACACTACAGACACTACAGACAGGTAAACTACAGACAGATTAACTACAGACACTACAGACAGGTACACTACAGACACTACAGACAGACAGGTACACTACAGACAGATTAACTACAGACACTACAGACAGGTACACTATAGACACTACAGACAGGTAAACTACAGACAGATTAACTACAGACACTACAGACAGACAGGTACACTACAGACACTACAGACAGGTACAGTACAGACAGGTTCACTACAGACAGGTATAATTAAAAATAATAATGAATAATGACAGAGAACCTCGTTAAATCTATAATCACTGTGATGACATTTCTTTTATGTTGTTCAGACCCAATCAGACTTTGTGTTCTCAGCTCTGCAGGTGTGCTCAGGTGGCGCCGAGGGGGGCGGGGCCTCAGTCGATGATGTCAGCATCCCTGAGCTCAGTGACGTGTGCACAGAGGGCAGCTGTTACCCGGCAACAGGAGACCTTCTGATTGGCCGAGCCCACCAACTGTCGTCCACCTCTACCTGCGGATTGAACCGCCCCGAACCATTCTGCATTGTCAGCCACCTGCAGGTAAACTACAGACACTACAGACAGGTGAACTACAGACAGGTAAACTACAGATACTGCAGACAGGTTAACTACAGACACTGCAGACACTACAGACAGTTAAACTACAGACAGGTAAACTACAGACACTGCAGACAGGTGAACTACAGACACTGCAGACACTACAGACAGGTAAACTACAGACACTACAGACACTACAGACAGTTAAACTACAGACAGGTAAACTACAGACACTACAGACAGTTAAACTACAGACAGGTAAACTACAGACACTACAGACACTACAGACAGTTAAACTACAGACAGGTAAACTACAGACACTACAGACACTGCAGACACTACAGACACCACATACAGGTAACTAATAATAATGTAAACTACAGACACATGGTAAGTTAACAGTCTGCACTGAGATCCAACTAGGCTGCATCTGAGATGTGTGTGTGTGTGTGTGTGTCTGGCTGTGTGTGTTTGTCTCTGTGTTTGTGTGTGTGTGTTTGTGTGTGTGTGTGTTTGTCTGTGTCTGGCTGTGTGTTTGTGTGTGTGTGTGTGTGTGTCTTTGTCGGTGTCTGTGTCTGGCTGTGTGTGTGTGTGTGTGTGTGTGTGTGTGTGTGTGTGTGTATCTTTGTCGGTGTCTGTGTCTGGCTGTGTGTGTGTGTTTATCTGTGTCTGGCTGTGTGTGTGTGTTTATCTGTGTCTGGCTGTGTGTGTGTGTGTGTGTGTGTGTGTGTGTGTGTGTGTGTGTGTGTGTGTGTGTGTGTGTGTCTGCAGTGTTTCCTGTATGAAACCACCTCCCTAAAAGGAGCTCTGAGAGCAGACAGATGTTGATGTTTCTCCAGATGTTCCAGATGTTTCTGTTTAGAACTCGTAGACAACTTCAAAGGTCAAAGTGAAGGCGTCCAATCAGATTGAGAGTGGGACTGAGCGTGCTCAGTGAAAAGCTGACTTTGATTCGGTTTGAGGGGAAGATGTGGACCACACACAGCTTCCTGTTTAGTAAACCTGTTATTAATAACCCAATGTATAGTGTCTCATCACCATAACTAACTCACTACTGAACACATGGACCAGTTATTAATAACCCAGTGTATAGTGTCTCATCACCATAACTAACTCACTACTGAACACATGGACCAGTTATTAATAACCCAGTGTATAGTGTCTCATCACCATAACTAACTCACTACTGAACACATGGACCAGTTATTAATAACCCAGTGTATAGTGTCTCATCACCATAACTAACTTACTACTGAACACATGGACCAGTTATTAATAACCCAGTGTAGTCTCATCACCATAACTAACTCACTACTGAACACATGGACCAGTTATTAATAACCCAGTGTAGTCTCATCACCATAACTAACTCACTACTGAACACATGGACCAGTTATTAATAACCCAATGTATAGTGTCTCATCACCATAACTAACTTACTACTGAACACATGGACCAGTTATTAATAACCCAGTGTAGTCTCATCACCATAACTAACAAATCTTTAATGGAAGCAAATTATCCCACAAAATAATATTCTACCCATACAATAATATGTAAATATGTGCAAAGTTTCATCAGTAAAATGATCATAGACCCCCCCCCCCCCCGCCCCCCCATCTGAATCTCAACAGAACGCCCCCCCCCCGAGAGATCTGATGAGACCAGACAGGAATCTCAGGAATTTACCTCATTATTAACTCTTTACTCCCCCGTCTCTCTCTTTCTCTCTGTCTGTCTCTCTGTCTGTCTCTCTGTCTGTCTGTCTCTCTCTTTCTCTCTGTCTGTCTCTCTGTCTGTCTCTCTGTCTGTCTGTCTCTCTCTTTCTCTCTGTCTGTCTCTCTGTCTGTCTCTCTGTCTGTCTGTCTCTCTCTGCCTGTCTGTCTCTCTCTGCCTGTCTCTCTGCCTGTCTGTCTCTCTCTGTCTGTCTCTCTGTCTGTCTATATGTCTGTCTCTCTGTCTGTCTCTCTGTCTGTCTGTCTCTCTCTGCCTGTTTGTCTCTCTCTGTCTGTCTCTCTCTGTTTGTCTCTCTGCCTGTCTGTCTATCTGTCTGTCTCTCTCTGCCTGTCTGTCTCTCTCTGTCTGTCTCTCTGCCTGTCTGTCTATCTGTCTGTCTCTCTCTGCCTGTCTGTCTCTCTCTGTCTGTCTCTCTCTGCCTGTCTCTCTGCCTGTCTGTCTCTCTCTGCCTGTCTCTCTGCCTGTCTGTCTCTCTCTGTCTGTCTCTCTGCCTGTCTGTCTCTCTCTGCCTGTCTCTCTGCCTGTCTGTCTCTCTCTGCCTGTCTGTCTCTCTCTGCCTGTCTCTCTCTGCCTGTCTCTCTGCCTGTCTGTCTCTCTCTGTCTGTCTCTCTGCCTGTCTGTCTCTCTCTGCCTGTCTGTCTCTCTGCCTGTCTCTCTGCCTGTCTGTCTCTCTCTGTCTGTCTCTCTCTGCCTGTCTCTCTGCCTGTCTGTCTCTCTCTGCCTGTCTCTCTGCCTGTCTGTCTCTCTCTGCCTGTCTCTCTCTGCCTGTCTCTCTGCCTGTCTGTCTCTCTCTGTGTGTGCTGAGCCAGGAGGAGAAGAAGTGCTTCCTGTGCGACTCGGCGACTCCGTACGATCAGCTGAGTGAACAGATGAGCGGCCATCGCATCGAGAACGTTGTCACAACGTTCGCTCCCAACAGACTGAAGACCTGGTGGCAGTCTGAGAATGGTACACACACACACACACACACAGTCACACACACACACACACACACACAGTCACACACACACACACACACAGTCACACACACACACACACACACACAGTCACACACACACACACACACACACACACAGTCACACACACACACACAGTCACACACACACACACAGTCACACAGTCACACACACTCACGCACACACACACACACACACAGTCACACAGTCACACACACTCACGCACACACACACACACACTCCCGCGCTCACACACACACACACACAGTCACACACACACACACACACAGTCACACACACACACACACAGTCACACACACCACACACACACACACAGACACACACAGTCACACACACAGTCACACACACACACACACACACAGTCACACACACACACACACACACACACCACACACACAGTCACACACACACACACAGTCACACACACACACAGTCACACACACACACACACAGTCACACAGTCACACACACTCACGCACACACACACACACACAGTCACACAGTCACACACACTCACGCACACACATACACACACACACTCCCGCGCTCACACACACACACACACAGTCACACACTCCCGTGCACACACGCACACACACACACACAGTCACACACACACACACACACACACACAGTCACACACACACACACACACACACACACACGCACACACACAGTCGCACAGTCACACACACTCCCGCGCGCACACACACACACACACACACAGTCGCACAGTCACACACACTCCCGCGCGCACACACACACACACACACACACACAGTCACACACTCCGCTCTGACCAATCAGAGACATCCATGTTTCAGATGTGATCCGCTCTGACCAATCAGAGACATCCATGTTTCATATGTGATCCGCTCTGACCAATCAGAGACATCCATGTTTCAGATGTGATCCGCTCTGACCAATCAGAGACATCCATGTTTCATATGTGATCCGCTCTGACCAATCAGAGACATCCATGTTTCAGATGTGATCCGCTCTGACCAATCAGAGACATCCATGTTTCAGATGTGATCCGCTCTGACCAATCAGAGACATCCATGTTTCAGATGTGATCCGCTCTGACCAGTCTTTCTGCAGGGTTAGAGGTTGTAAAGCTGTGGAGCGGGGCCCCGCTGCAGGCCATATTATTACAGGTGCGGGGGGGGTGTTTCCACAGCAGGAACTTTCCCGAGAAACAAGATCTACTGAGTTCAGTCGGTCGGTCCTGCAGAAACTAGAACTTAAAAAAACAACGTCAAAATGTTGATTTCTAAGTAGGAGAACTTGCAAAATAGCAGGGTGTTCAAATACTTATTTTCCTCACTGTATATATATAAATATGCATATATATATATCTATATATATATAGATATATATATCTATATATATATATATAGATATATATATCTATATATATATATAGATATATATATATTGAGTTATTGACGCTGTGTTGCAGGCGTGGAGAACGTCACGGTGCAGCTGAAGCTGGAGGCCGAGTTTCACTTCACACATCTCATCATGACCTTTAAGGTGAGTTGTGCATGCAGCAGGGGATTCTGGGTAATCGCTGGCTGACACCGTTCATTAACGGTGTTATCCTGTACCAGTTGTTTCATCTGTCTTCTCTGGCTCCCAGTACTCACACCACCACTATGTGTGTGTGTATATATATACACTCAGCGGCCACTTTCTTAGGTACCCCATGCTAGTAACGGGTTGGACCCCCTTTTGCCTTCAGAACTGCCTCAATTCTTCGTGGCATAGATTCAACAAGGTGCTGGAAGCATTCCTCAGGGAGTTTGGTCCATATTGACATGATGGCATCACACAGTTGCCGCAGATTTGTCGGCTGCACATCCATGATGCGAATCTCCCGTTCCACCACATCCCAAAGATGCTCTATTGGATTGAGATCTGGTGACTGTGGAGGCCATTTGAGTACAGCCAACTCATTGTCATGTTCAAGAAACCAGTCTGTGATGATTCCAGCTTTATGACATGGCGCATTATCCTGCTGAAAGTAGCCATCAGAAGTTGGGTCCATTATGGTCATAAAGGGATGGACATGGTCAGCAACAATACTCAGGTAGGCTGTGGCGTTGCAACGATGCTCAATTGGTACCAAGGGGCCCAAAGAGTGCCAAGAAAATATTCCCCCCACCATGACACCACCACCACCAGCCTGAACCGTTGATACAAGGCAGGATGGATCCATGCTTTCATGTTGGAGACGCCAAATTCTGACCCTACCATCCGACTGTCGCAGCAGAAATCGAGACTCATCAGACCAGGCAACGTTTTTCCAATCTTCTATTGTCCAATTTCGATGAGCTTGTGCAAATTGTAGTCTCAGTTTCCTGTTCTTAGCTGAAAGGAGTGGCACCCGATGTGGTCTTCTGCTGCTGTAGCCCATCTGCCTCAAAGTTGGACGTACTGTGCGTTCAGAGATGCTCTTCTGCCCACCTTGGTTGGAACGGGTGGTTATTTGAGTCACTGTTGCCCTTCTATCAGCTCGAACCAGTCTGGCCATTCTCCTCTGACCTCTGGCATCAACAAGGCATTTCCGCCCACAGAACTGCCGCTCACTGGATGTTTTTTCTTTTTCGGACCATTCTCTGTAAACCCTAGAGATGGTTGTGCGTGAAAATCCCAGTAGATTAGCAGTTTCTGAAATACTCAGACCAGCCCTTCTGGCACCAACAATCATGCCACGTTCAAAGTCACTCAAATCCCCTTTCTTCCCCATACTGATGCTCGGTTTGAACTGCAGGAGATTCTCTTGACCATGTCTACATGCCTAAATGCACTGAGTTGCCGCCATGTGATTGGCTGCTTAGAAATTAAGTGTTAACGAGCAGTTGGACAGGTGTACCTAATAAAGTGGCCGGTGAGTGTGTATGTACATATATAGATTTATACACAGTATATATACACAGTATATATACACAGTATATCATACAGTGATACTACATTTGTATTCTGCCCGTTTAAAGCAAGACTTGCATGTTTTTGGGGGAATTGTTGCGTCTCTGTTATAACTTCTGTTATAACTTCTGTTATAACTTCTGTTATAACTTCTGTTATAACTTCTGTTATAACTTCTGTTATAACTTCTGTGCTGTTATAACTTCTGTTATGACTTCTGTTATAACTTCTGTTATGACTTCTGTTATAACTTCTGTTATGACTTCTGTTATAACTTCTGTTATAACTTCTGTTATAACTTCTGTTCTGTTATAACTTCTGTTCTGTTATAACTTCTGTTATAACTTCTGTTATAACTTCTGTTATAACTTCTGTTCTGTTATAACTTCTGTTATGACTTCTGTTATAACTTCTGTTATGACTTCTGTTACAACTTCTGTTATGACTTCTGTTCTGTTATAACTTCTGTTATGACTTCTGTTATTACTTCTGTTCTGTTATAACTTCTGTTATGACTTCTGTTATAACTTCTGTTATAACTTCTGTTATAACTTCTGTTATAACTTCTGTTATAACTTCTGTTATAACTTCTGTTATAACTTCTGTGCTGTTATAACTTCTGTTATGACTTCTGTTATAACTTCTGTTATGACTTCTGTTATAACTTCTGTTATGACTTCTGTTATAACTTCTGTTATAACTTCTGTTATAACTTCTGTTCTGTTATAACTTCTGTTCTGTTATAACTTCTGTTATAACTTCTGTTATAACTTCTGTTATAACTTCTGTTCTGTTATAACTTCTGTTATGACTTCTGTTATAACTTCTGTTATGACTTCTGTTACAACTTCTGTTATGACTTCTGTTCTGTTATAACTTCTGTTATGACTTCTGTTATTACTTCTGTTCTGTTATAACTTCTGTTATGACTTCTGTTCTGTTATAACTTCTGTTATGACTTCTGTTATAACTTCTATTATGACTTCTGTTCTGTTATAACTTCTATTATGACTTCTGTTATAACTTCTGTTATAACTTCTGTTATAACTTCTGTTATAACTTCTGTTATAACTTCTGTTATAACTTCTGTTCTGTTATAACTTCTGTTATAACTTCTGTTATGACTTCTGTTCTGTTATAACTTCTGTTATAACTTCTGTTATTACTTCTGTTATAACTTCTGTTATGACTTCTGTTCTGTTATAACTTCTGTTAAAACTTCTGTTATAACTTATGTTATGACTTCTGTTCTGTTATGACTTCATTTATAACTTCTGTTCTGTTATGACTTCTATTAAGACTTCTGTGCTGTTATATCTTCTGTTATAACTTCTGTTCTGTAATAACTACTGTTATAACTTCTGTTATAAACTTCTGTTCTGTTATAACTTCGGTTGTAACTTATGTTCTGTTATAACTTCTGTTATAACTTCTGTTATAACTTCTGTTATAACCTCTGTTATAACTTCAGTCATAACTTATGTTATGACTTCTGTAATGATTCTGTATTATTAATGTAACTCCATGTAACGTTTGTTTCTAACGGGGTTTCCCGTCCTCAGACGTTCCGTCCGGCTGCCATGGTGATCGAGCGATCAGCTGACTTTGGGAAGACGTGGAAGGTTTACCGGTACTTTGCCTACGACTGCGAGACCTCGTTCCCGTCGGTCTCCCACGGTCCGATGCAGAAGGTCGACGACGTCATCTGTGACTCGCGTTACTCGGACATCGAGCCGTCCACCGAAGGAGAGGTACGCAAATAATCCTCCGTTAAAACAACGGATCCTTCCTCCGTTAAAATAACGACTTCTCCTCCTCCCATTAAAACAATCAATCCTTCTCCCGTTAAAATAACGGATCCTCCTCCCGTTAAAATAACGGATCCTCCTCCCGTTAAAATAACGGATCCTCCTCCCGTTAAAATAACGGATCCTCTGTTAAAACAACAGATCTTCCTCCCATTAAACAATGGATCATCCCGCCGTTAAAATAACAGATCCTCCTCCCGTTAAAATAACGGATCCTCCTTCCGTTACAATAACGGATTTTCCGTTAAAATACTGGATCCTTGTTAAAACTGGTCTTTGTTTAACCCTCTGAGCCCGAGACACTCGCCCACGAGTAAAAAAGTACCTCTGATTCATAGTTTAATAACTTTTGAACCGTACAAGCGATTTACTCACTTTTGGTTTTGTTTGAATCCTGGCGCTTTCGGCTTTACGGAGGTCTTTTCCGGGTCTTTCTAGCCTCTACAGGGGGTTTTCTATCCAGCCTGGAACTTCAGCCTCTTTGGGCTTTAAATCCATACTGTTATATCCAAGATTGATCCACTTTATGTCCATAATTCATCGCGTTTTGGCTCATTTCTGCCGCTGGCTCGCTCCTCCGTCTCTCTCTCTGTCTGTCCCGTCTATTGTTTCAGGAAGTATATGCCCATATATGGGAGATAAAGGCACCCCTCTTGTATGGAAGGCCAGAGGGGACAAAAATGCCTATATACTCTATGGAAGGCCAAATGATGCACTATTTAGACACATATTTGCTTGTATAACATTGCTGTGGGTGTAATATCAATAAATATGACATTATTATGTTATTATTGGCATAAGTAAATGTCATGAGAGCAAAACGTCTTGACTTTTTTGGAAAAATGCATGTATTTTGTCAACTTTTGTCAAATGATTATTTCTTCACAGTGTGACTCCCAAGACATATGAGAAGTGTTTTAGAGGTTTTACTTATATGTCTGTGATATCAATACATATCTGGAAGATTCATTTATTTATTTATTTATTTATTTATCTTAAAGGCCCTACAACCATTTTTAACATGCAAGTGACCTCACTGCAACCCAAATATTCTAATAACCCAGTTTGTCCTGAAGACATGACGTTCATATCTGGACTGTAGACAACAGCGTTGATGTTTTACAAGTTATTATAAAATAAATCCAGACAGAAATTAAACTGTAAAAATGGCCTCAGGGCCCAGAGTGTTAAGGGATCTGGTCTCGATGAATTATAATCTTTTAATATCTTTTCACCATGAATGAAGAAGTTCATAATAACTTGGTAGGACCCAGGTCTTCAACCTGGTGCAACACAATATCTGAGGACTGGGACTGGGACTCAGATGAACTGGAACTGGGACCCAGATGAACTGGGACTGGGACCCAGATGAACTGGAACTGGGACCCAGATAAACTGGGACTCTGATGAACTAGGATTGGGACTCAGATGTACTGGGACTGGGACTCAGATGATCTGGGACTGGGACTCAGATGAAGTGGGACTAGGACCCAGATCAACTGGGACTGGGACCCAGAACAACTGGGACTGGGACTCAGATTAACTGGGATACCCTTCTCTGACTATGTCAGTTTTAATAAGTTTTTAATAAAATTACAAATAAATGATCTTAGTTTTTTTTTTCTTCCAGGTGATTTTCCGAGTCCTGGACCCGGCATTCAGGATCGATGACCCCTACAGCCCCCGAATCCAGAGTAGGTCTCCCCACCACCTCCCAAAGTCTGAGTTATTATTGACTGTTGATTATTAATTGTTGATTGTTGTTATTGATTATTGATTATTGATTGTTATTACTGTTGATCTTGTGTGCAGACATGTTGAAGATCACGGACCTGCGGGTGAAGTTCACCAAGCTGCACACGCTGGGGGACAACCTGCTGGACTCCCGCATGGAGATCAAGGAGAAGTACTACTACGCCATCTTCGACATGGTGGTCCGAGGAAACTGCTTCTGCTACGGACACGCCTCCGAGTGTGCCCCGGTCCAGGGAGCCGGACAGGCCACCGAGGGCATGGTGAGTCCTGATCCTCCTGACCCATGGCTGTGTGGTCCTGATGGTGGCCCCCGGCAAGACGCAATGGGAGAACTAGCTACCAGCTAGCTAGGAGCTAGCTAGGACTGCACCAGTTGACTTGGAGGCGTGAAAACAAAAGACTTAGACCAGGAAGCCCGTTCAGAGTCCAGGTTGATTTTTGATGATTAACCAATGATTTAATGATGAACTGAGTTTCTGTGTCCAGGTCCACGGTCACTGCATGTGTAACCACAACACCAAAGGTCTGAACTGTGAGCAGTGTCAGGACTTCTACCACGAGTTGCCATGGCGACCAGCCGAGGGACGCAACACCAACGCCTGCAAGAGTTAGTTCATACTGCTGTAAAGTAGTTGTTACTGCTGGAAACTAGTTTCTACTGCTGTAAACTGGTTTCTACTGCTGTAAACTGGTTTATACTGCTGTAAACTAGTTTATACTGCTGGAAATTAGTTTTATACTGCTGGAAACTGGTTTCTACTGCTGGAAACTGGTTTCTACTGCTGGAAACTAGTTTCTACTGCTGGAAACTGGTTTCTTCTGGTTGTAACCACTAAAACCACCAGCCTGTTTAAATCCTGATTTTATTTCTGATCAATGATCAATCATCATGACCTCGATCGGATTAGAGATTAATTTAATTTAAACTGAATCTCCTCTCTTCTTCTCTGGTGTTGTAGAGTGTAACTGTAACCAGCACTCCGACTCGTGTCATTTCGACATGGCCATGTTTGTGGCTTCAGGAAACGTCAGCGGGGGGGTCTGTGACGAGTGTCAGCACAACACGGCCGGACACAACTGTGAACAGTGTCAACCCTTTTTCTACCAAAACCCAGAGAGGGACGTCCGAGACCCCAACATCTGCCAGCGTGAGTCCCTGTCTCTATCCTAACTAACCCTAACACTCAGAGACACCAGACACCCCAACATCTGCCAGCGTGAGTCCCTGTCTCTATCCTAACTAACCCTAACACTCAGAGACACCAGACACCCCAACATCTGCCAGCGTGAGTCCCTGTCTCTATCCTAACTAACCCTAACACTCAGAGACACCAGACACCCCAACATCTGCCAGCGTGAGTCCCTGTCTCTATCCTAACTAACCCTAACACTCAGAGACACCAGACACCCCAACATCTGCCAGCGTGAGTCCCTGTCTCTATCCTAACTAACCCTAACACTCAGAGACACCAGACACTCCAACATCTGCCAGCGTGAGTCCCTGTCTCTATCCTAACTAACCCTAACACTCAGAGACACCGGACACCCCAACATCTGCCAGCGTGAGTCCCTGTCTCTATCCTAACTAACCCTAACACTCAGAGACACCGGACACCCCAACATCTGCCAGCGTGAGTCCCTGTCTCTATCCTAACTAACCCTAACACTCAGAGACACCGGACACCCCAACATCTGCCAGCGTGAATCCCTGTCTCTATCCTAACTAACCCTAACACTCAGAGACACCAGACACCCCAACATCTGCCAGCGTGAGTCCCTGTCTCTATCCTAACTAACCCTAACACTCAGAGACACCAGACACCCCAACATCTGCCAGCGTGAGTCCCTGTCTCTATCCTAACTAACCCTAACACTCAGAGACACCAGACACCCCAACATCTGCCAGCGTGAGTCCCTGTCTCTATCCTAACTTAACCCTAACACTCAGAGACACCAGACACCCCAACATTTACCCCAGACCTTTATTTTGTTGACCTTCCTGTCCTGTAGACCTTTAATTTGATGACCTACCTGTCGTGTAGACGTTTATTTTGTTGAATTTCCTGTGTGCAGCCTGTAACTGCGACCCCCTCGGCTCTCTGAATGGGGGGGTCTGCGACGGCCTGACGGACGTTCGGCTCGGTCTAATCGCTGGTCAGTGTCGCTGTAAAAGCAACGTGGAAGGAGAGCGCTGCGAGCGCTGCAGACCGGCACACTACGGGCTGGGGGACACGCCTGAAGGCTGTACAGGTACACAACTACACACAAACAGAGTGTGTATATTGTAGCTGTTTGTGTGTAAATTAGCTGTGTGGGTTATTAATGTGTGTATTGTAGCTGTGTGTGTGTGTGTGTGTGTGTGTGTTATCAATGTGTGTATATTAGCTGTGTGTGTTATTAATGTGTGTATATTAGCTGTGTGGGTTATTAATGTGTGTATTGTAGCTGTGTTTGTGTGTGTTATTAATGTGTGTGTATATTAGCTGTGTGTGTTATTAATGTGTGTATATTAGCTGTGTGGGTTATTAATGTGTGTATATTAGCTGTGTGGGTTATTAATGTGTGTATTGTAGCTGTGTGTGTGTGTTATTAATGTGTGTATATTAGCTGTGTCTGTGTGTTATTAATGTGTGTAATGTAGCTGTGTGTGTTATCAATGTGTGTATTGTAGCTGTGTGTGTGTTATTAATGTGTGTATATTAGCTGTGTGTTTGTGTGTTATTAATGTGTGTAATGTAGCTGTGTGTGTTATCAATGTGTGTATTGTAGCTGTGTGTGTATATTAGCTGTGTGTGTGTTATTAATGTGGATATATTAGCTGTGTGTGTTATAAATGTGTGTATATTAGCTGTGTGTGTGTATATTAGCTGTGTGTGTGTGTTATTATGTGTATTTTGTGTGTTTTCAGCCTGTAGCTGCAGCCCCGTGGGAACTCTTCCTGGAGGAAATCCCTGCGACAGTGAAACAGGAAGTTGCTTCTGTAAACGTCTGGTGACGGGACAAAACTGTGACCAGTGTGAGGTGAGAAGAGTTATTACATATTTATAAGCGTTGTCTATAACTAGATCAGTGTAACTGAGACTGTGTGTGTGTGTGTGTGTGTGTGTGTGTGTGTGTGTGTGTGTGTGTGTGTGTGTAGGCTGAACACTGGGGTCTCAGTAACGATATGGACGGCTGCAGACCATGTGACTGTGACCTTGGAGGAGCTGTCAACAACCAGTGAGTTCACGTCTAGGTCTGGAGATCAGACACTGTTCTCTCTCTCTCTGATTGGACAATGTGTGCGTGTTCCTGCAGGTGTGATCAGGTGAGCGGTCAGTGCGTCTGCAGAGATCACATGTTCGGTCGACGCTGTGATCAGGTCCAGTCTGGATTCTACTTCATCGCTCTGGATCACTACACCTATGAGGCCGAGGACGCCAAGTTTGGACCTGTGAGTCATTGTTTTAACCTCTGACCTTTCAATCCTTCCACTTTCTGTGGAAGATGTGCAAAACATGTGAAAGGTTGTGAATGATAACACCAGAATTATGGGATGTAAAAAGTCAACATTAGGAGTGTCATTAGTCAAAATATGACTTTTCATTTTAAGAGTTTGATATTATTGGAAAGACTCAGCTGGTTTGACACTGTTTGTTCCTTCAAAACTGTTGTTTCAGTATTGGAGGCCATACATTTCATGTGGTGTCCCACAGGGTTCAATATTTGCCCCACTTTTATTTCCTTAGCTGAATTATTCACCATCATGTTAAATTTACAATGACGACACTTATATACAGTAAATCTAGCAACGTTACACAAACACAGGGACACACACTATGCTGGTTACACACACATGGACACCCACTATGCTGGTTACACAGACATGGACACACACAATGCTGGTTACACACACAGGGACACACACTATGCTGGTTACACACACATGGACACACACTATGCTTGTTACACACACAGGGACACACACTATGCTGGTTACACACACAGGGACACACACTATGCTTGTTACACACACAAGGACACACACTATGCTTGTTACACACACAGGGACACTGGTCTTCATGTCTCCATGTGTCCTGCAGGGAGTGACGGTGGTGCCACGACCCCACCCTCTGGACCGCAGTCCCACCTGGACAGGTATCGGCCTGGTCAATGTCCCAGAGGGGGCCTTCCTGGAGTTCTCCGTGGACAACATCCCCCACTCCATGGAGTATGACATCATCATCCGCTACGAACCTCAGGTAGGAGAAACCTCCGCCCACCAGCTCAACGCAAACCAATGTTGTGACACTGGCTTCACTCGCCAATGGATGGATAGAAACCATCAGAAACCTTTTGCTATCATAACCAATAGGTCTTCATATCAACCAATAGGAAGAACCAACTGGTCTTCATATCGACCAATAGGAAGAACCAATAGGTCTTCATATCAACCAATAGGAAGAACCAGCTGGTCTTCATATCGACCAATAGGAAGAACCAACTGGTCTTCATATCGACCAATAGGAAGAACCAATAAGTCTTAATATCGACCAATAGGAAGAACCAATAGGTCTTCATATCGACCAATAGGAAGAACCAACTGGTCTTCATATCGACCAATAGGAAGAACCAATAGGTCTTAATATCGACCAATAGGAAGAACCAGTAGGGAAGTCAAGGCAGCTTTATTTGTAGAAAAACATTAGCAGCGGATCTACAGGTTTCTGGGAGTTTATTCCAGATATGAGGAGCATAGAAACTGAAAGCTGCTTCACCCTGTTTAGTTCTGACTCTGGGGACAGAAAGTAGACCTGTCCCAGATAACCTGAGAGGTCTGGGGGGGTCATAGTAATAATAATAATAATACATTTTATTTAACAGCGCCTTTCTAACACTCAAGGACGCTTTACAGACAATAAAAGACAGATACAGGGAACAGAAAAGTGTAAGTAGTAATAACAAAACAAATAAAACAAAAAACAAAACAAACAAAAACAAAACAAAACAGGAACAGGAACAGTGTATTTACAGATAAGCGAGCTGGAACAGATGGGTTTTAGTCTGGTTTTGAACAGGGGAGAGAGTTGATGTTGCGGAGGTCAGGTGGGAGTGAGCTCCAGAGCTGGGGAGCAGAGCGGCTGAAGGCTCTGGTCCCCATGGTGATGAGTCGAGCATGGGGGACAGTGAGGTGGATGGAGGAGGAAGATCTGAGGGAGCGGGAGGGGACGGCAATGTGTAGGAGTTCTGATAGATATGGAGGAGCAAGGTTATGGATGGCTTTGAAAGTATGGAGAAGGATTTTAAATTGTATTCTGAATTGAACCGGGAGCCAATGGAGCTGCTGAAGAACCGGGGTTATATGATGAAATGAGGGGGTTCTGGTGATGACACCAGCTGCTGAAGAACCGGGGTTATATGATGAAATGAGGGGGTTCTGGTGATGACACCAGCTGCTGAGTTCTGAAGAAGTTGAAGTTTATGGAGGGATTTTTGAGGAAGGCCAAAAAGGAGAGAGTTCCAGTAGTCAAGGCGGGAGGTGACGAGGCTGTGGATAAGGATGGAGGCAGTGTGAGGGGTAAGGGACGGACGGAGGCGGTTAATGTTGCGTAGGTGGAAGTATGCAGACCGGCAGATATTATTTATGTGTGACTGAAAGGAGAGGGAGGAGTCGAGGATGACGCCCAGACTCTTGACCTGAGGGGAAGGGGAAACCAAGGAGTTGTCGATTGGTAGAGTGAAACTATTGATTTTGGATAGGGTGGATTTGGTGGCTACGAGGAGGAGTTCGGTTTTATCACTGTTTAGTTTAAGGAAGTTTGAGGTGAACCAGTCTTTTATTTCAAGTAAGCAGTTAGTAAGGGACAAGGGGGGAGCGAGGAGGTGGGTTTGCTGGATAAGTAGAGCTGGGTGTCGTCTGCGTAACAGTGCAAATGAATGTTGAATTTGCGGAAGATATTGCCAAGGGGAAGTAGGGAGGTGATGAAAAGAAGGGGGCCAAGAACTGAGCCTTGAGGGACGCCAGTAGTAACGGGGGGCGTGGGATGTGAAAGATTTGAGTTGAATAAACTGAGTGCGGTCGGAGAGATATGAGCGGAACCAGTCAAGAGGGGTGTGAGAGATGCCGAGAGAAGAAAGTCTATTGAGGAGAATGGAATGAGAAACGGTATCAAAGGCCGCACTGAGATCGAGGAGGATGAGGATGGAGATGAGTCCGGAATCAGCAGCTGTGAGGAGATCATTGGTGATTTTTATAAGGGCAGTTTCAGTACTATGGGAGGGGCGAAAACCAGACTGGAAAGGTTCATAAAGACAGTTAAGGGTAAGAAAAGCATGGAGATGAACAGACACTATTTTTTCAAGAATTTTAGAAATAAAGGGAAGATTTGAGATAGGACGAAGATTATTATAGTTGGTTGGGTCTGAGCCAGGTTTTTTCAGAATCGGAGAGACAGATGCTGTTTTGAAAAGTGAGGGGACAATACCAGAGGAGAGAGAGGAATGAATAATGGTAGTTATGAAGGAGAGGAGGGAAGTGAGACAGGTTTTGACCAGAGCTGTTGGGAGGGGGTCAAGAGAACAGGTTGAGGACTTGGATTTACGAATGAGATCAGAAATTTCGGAGGGGGTGGGCAGTAGAAAGCAGCAAAATTACTGGCTACTGGGGAGGGGCAAAGGGGGAGGTGAAGGCAAGGGGGTAAAATGTAATTGCTGGTGAATGGAGTTGATTTTTTCATTAAAAAAGACAACCAGTGAATTACAAGTTTCAACTGAGTACATGTGAGAAGGCAGAGAATCAGGGGGATTAAAGGTCTTATGGATTATTGAAAAGAGAGACCTGGAGTTTCCTTTGTTGGAGCAGATGAGGTCAGAATAGTAGTTTGATTTAGTTACGGCTATTGAGTTTGAGTAATGAAGAAGATGAGATTTATACATTTCTTTGTGAATGGAGAGACCAGTTTTTTTATAGAGGCGTTCAAGTTGGCGACCCTTGGCTTTCATGAGGCGGAGCTCAGGTGAAAACCAAGGGGCAGAGCGGGAAAAGGACACAGATCGGGTTTTGAGAGGGGCAAGGAAGTTGAGAATATTGCAAAGTCCAGAATTATAATGGGTGACAAGGTGGTCTGGAGAGGAAAAATCAGGAATAGGCAAATTGTCAATGTGGGAGGATAGGATGTCTGTATTTATGTTTTTGATATTACGAAGAGAGATCTGGCGGACTGGCTTGATTACAGAGAGAGACAGAGAGATATTGAAGGACAAAAGAAAATGATCCGAAATGTGAACATCATCAGCAGAACAGCTGGAGGGGATTAAACCAGAGCAGCAGATTAAATCCAGTGAATGTCCTTTTATGTGTGTGGGGAAATCAACATACTGATGGAATCCAGAACTGTCAAGACAGGAGGTAAAGTCTTTGGTGAGTGGGAGATTTATATTGTCAATGTGAATATTAAAATCACCAAGGAGAATGACATTAGGAGAGAGAGTAGAGAGGTGGGTAAGTAGTATGGAGAATTCGTTTAAAAAGTCGCTGTGTGGTTTGGGGGGGCGGTAGACTGTGGCAATAACTGTGGGAGTAGGACCAGGCAATTTAAAAACAAAGCATTCCACAGAGCGGAAAACTGGAGTGGAAACTGGCAACATCTTCCACTTCTCGCGATAGAGCAGCGCGAGACCTCCCCCGCGGCCAGAGCCACGAGGATGAGAATGATAAACAAACCCAGGTGGAGTAGAGGCGTTGAGCTGAGAGAAGTCACTGGGTTGTTGCCAGGTCTCCGTGAGACAGAGGAAGTCCAGCTTACGGTCAGTGAGGAGATCCTGGATGAGCTGACCCTTGTTTGTGAGAGAGCGGACATTCAGGAGACCAAAGTTGACAGCAGAGGTGTTGAAGCCGGGGGCGGGGCTTGCTACCCTAGCCAGGTTAGCAAGCAAACCGCGGTCAGCGGCCCGGGAGGAGCATCGGCGGGAACGGCGAGAGGTGGACCAGAGGGCTGTTATTGGATTGGAGTCATCAAGGTGGAAATTCCGGCGAGATCCGCGGTGGATGTATCTCCGGCGGGGAAGGAGCGCGATCTCAGGGTGTAGCTGAAGATCTAGCGGGGGAGGCACAGACAGAAGTGTAGTAGCAGACCTGTCCCAGATGACCTGAGAGGTCTGGGTGGTTCATAGTGTAGTAGCAGACCTGTCCCAGATGACCTGAGAGGTCTGGATGGTCATAGTGTAGTAGCAGACCTGTCCCAGATGACCTGAGAGGTCTGGGGGGGTCATAGTGTAGTAGTAGACCTGTCCCAGATGACCTGAGAGGTCTGGGGGGGTCATAGTGTAGTAGCAGACCTGTCCCAGATGACCTGAGAGGTCTGGGTGGTCATAGTGTAGTAGCAGACCTGTCCCAGATGACCTGAGAGGTCTGGGGGGGTCATAGTGTAGTAGTAGACCTGTCCCAGATGACCTGAGAGGTCTGGGGGGGTCATAGTGTAGTAGCAGATCAGAAATGTATTTTGGACCTAAACCGTTAAGGGATTTATAAACTAGCAAGAGTACTTTGAAATCAATTCTTTGAGACACAGGAAGCCAGTGTAAAGACTTCAGAACTGGAGTGATGTGATCCAGTCTCTTGGTCTTAGTGAGGACTGGAATGATGTGATCCAGTCTCTTGGTCTTAGTGAGGACTCGAGCAGCAGCATTCTGAATCAGCTGCAGCTGTCTGATTGATTTTTTAGGGAGACCTGTAAAGACCCCGTTACAGTAGTCCAGTCTACTGAAGATGAAAGCATGGACCAGTTTTTCCAAGTCCTGTTGACACATAAGTCCTTTAACCCTTGATATATTCTTTAGGTGACAGTAGGCTGACTTTGTAATTGTCTTAATGTGGCTGTTAAAGTCCAGGTCTGAGTCCATGACTACACCAAGATTTCTGGCTTTGTCTGTTGTTTTTAACATTGTTGTTTGAAGCTGAGCGCAGACTTTTAATCGTTCCTCTCTTGCTCCAAAAACAACTCAGTTTTTCCTTCATTAATTCCAGAAAGTTCTGGCACATCCAGCCGTTAATTTGTTCAATGCACTTAGTTAGATTTTGTATTGGACTATAGTCCCCTGGCGATAAGGTTATGTAAATTTGTGTGTCGTCCGCATAACTATGGTAACTTATTTTGTTGTTTTCCATAGGTCTTAATATCGAACAATAGGAAGAACCAATAGGTCTTAATATCGACCAATAGGAAGAACCAATAGGTCTTAATATCGACCAATAGGAAGAACCGATAGGTCTTCACATCGACCAATAGGAAGAAGCAACAGGTCTTCATATCGACCAATAGGAAGAACCAATAGGTCTTCATACCGACCAATAGGAAGAACCAACAGGTCTTCATATCGACCAATAGGAAGAACCAACAGGTCTTCATATCAACCAATAGGAAAAACCAACAGGTCTTTATATTGACCAATAAGAAGAACCAACAGGTTTTAATATCGACCAATAGGAAGAACCAATAGGTCTTCATATCGACCAATAGGAAGAACCAACAGGTCTTCAAATCAACCAATGGGAAGAACCAACAGGTCTTCAAATCGACCAATGGGAAGAACCAACAGGTCTTCAAATCGACCAATAGGAGCCAGTTTACAGACTCTAGAGCAGGGGTGGGCAAACCTTTTGACTCCCGGGCCCCACTGAGTTCTCAAATTGGACAGGTGAGCCAGGCCTGCCTCCCACTAAACCATCTGCTCCTTGAGGCGCAGATGGATTGAATGTTTATGTTCAATGAATGTCCAATGAAACCATGACAGCTGTGATGTCGTCCTGCAGCTGCCCGACCAATGGGAGGAGGTTCTGATGACCGTGATGAGACCTGGACCAATCAGAGCAGACAGTCGCTGTGTCAACACGGTTCCCGACGACGACCACCAGATGATCTCGCTTCATCCCGGCTCACGGTAACGTTCGGCCACCAACGACCCACGAGGCATCGAGTCATCTTCAACAGGAAGTGACTAGTCTTCCTTTTTCCTGTTTCCTGTCCCCCCAGGTACGTGGCTCTTCCCAGACCGGTTTGTTTTGAATCTGGTCTGAACTACACGATCCGCCTCAGCCTGCCGCTGTACTCGGCCGTCAGCGACGTCCAGTCTCCGTACACGCTCATTGACTCGGTGAGGACACTTTGTTCACATCATCTGTCCGTCTGCAAGTTATATGTCTCCATGTGTCTCTAAACCCGAAGACAGGAGGAAACACCCGAGCAGGGGGAATGACAGGGGGAAACACCAAAGCAGGGGGAATGAGAGGGGGAAACACCAGAGCAGGGGGAATGACAGGGGAAACACCAGAGCAGGGGGAAGGAGAGGGAGAAACACCAGAGCAGGGGGAATGACAGGGGAAACACCAGAGCAGGGGGAATGACAGGGGAAACACCAAAGCAGGGGGAATGAGAGGGGGAAACACCAGAGCAGGGGGATGACAGGGGAAACACCAGAGCAGGGGGAATGAGAGGGGGAAACACCAGAGCAGGGGGAATGACAGGGAGAAACACCAGAGCAGGGGGAATGAGAGGGGGAACATCAAAGCAGGGGGGAATGAGAGGGGTGAACATCAAAGCAGGGGGAATGAGACGGGAAATACCAGAGTAGGGCGAATGAGAGGGGGAAACGCTAGAGCAGGGGGAATGAGATGGGGAGACGCCAGAGTAGGAGGAATGAGAGGGGGAAACATTAGAGCAGGGGGAATGAGAGTAACTGTTTTTTACCACCAGATCGTGTTGATGCCCCACTGTAAGAACCTGGAGATCTTCTCGGGGGGGTCAGCAGAAGGCGAGTCCAGCGGGTGGGAGACCTTTCAGCGTTACCGTTGCCTTGACAACAGCCAGAGCGTCGTCAAGTCTCCGATGACGGAGATCTGCAGGAGCTTCATCTTCAGCATCTCCGCCCTGCTGCACCAGGGGGCCAAAGGTAGCCCCCCCTAATATGGTGTAATGGAACAGTCTACCCCAATCGGGTCTAATGTTACAGTCCCCCCTAATCCGGTGTAATGGGGCAGTCTACCCCAATCTGGTTTTATGGTACAGCCCCTCCTAATCTGTTGTAATGGTACAGTCCACCCTAGTCTGATCTAATAGCACAGTTCCCCCTAATCTGGTGTAATGGTACAGTCCAACCTAAAGGTACAGTCCCCCCTAATGGTACAGTCCACCCTAATGGGACAGTCCCCCCTAATCTGATCTAATGGTACATTACACCTTAATCTGATCTAATGGTACAGTCCACGTTAAATCTGATGACATTCCCAGAATGCCAGTGTGATCTCACCCTTTGTGTTTGGACTCTGTTTCCCAGAATGCCAGTGTGACCCCCAGGGCTCCCTGAGCACGGTGTGTGACCCCAGCGGGGGTCAGTGCCGGTGTCGGCCCAACGTGGTCGGCAGGAACTGTGACCGCTGTTCTCCGGACACCTTCCAGTTCGGCCCCAACGGATGCAGAGGTCAGCACCCCGTTACTTCATATTAGAACATATATATAGAGATATATACACTACAGTTCAAAAGTTTGGGGTCACCCAAACAATTTTGTGTTTCCCTGAAAAGTCCCACTTCTTCACCACCATACGTTGTGACATGAATAGAAAATAGAGTCAAGACATTGACAAGGTTAGAAATAATGATTTGGATTTGAAATAAGATTTTTTTTACATCAAACTTTGCTTTGGTCAAAGAATCCTCCATCTGCAGCAGTTCCAGCGTTGCAGACCTTTGGTCTTCTAGCTGTTAATTTGTTGAGGTAATCTGGAGAAATGCCCCCCCCACGCTTCCAGAAGCAGCTCCACCAGTGTGATTGGTTGGATGGGCACTTCCTGGTACCATACGGTCAAGCTGCTCCCACAACAGCTCCATGGGGTTCAGGTCTGGGGACTGCCTGGCCCCTCTATTACCGATAGAAGACCAGCTGCCTGCTTCTGCTCTAAATAGTTCTTGCACCATGTGGAGGTGTGTTCAGGGTCATGGTCCTGTTGTAGGATGAAACTGGCTCCAATCAAGCGCTGTCCACTGGGTATGGCATGGCGTTGCTTGATGGAGTGCTAGCCTTCCTTATTCAGAATCCCTTTTACCCTGAACACATCTCCACCTTACCAGCACCAAAGCACCCCCAGACCATCATGTTACCTCCACCATGCTGAACAGATGGCGTCAGCCATTCTTCCAGCATCTTCTACTTTGTTCTGCGTCTCACAAACGTTCTTCTTTGGGATCCAAACACCTCAAACTTGGATTCATCCGTCCACAACACTTTTTTCCAGTCTTCCTCTGTCCAATGTCTGTGTTCTTTTGCCCATCTTCATCTTTTTCTTTTATTGGCCAGTCTCAGATATGGCTTTTTCTTTGCCACTCTGCCCTGAAGCCCAGAATCCCGCAGCCGCCTCTTCACTGTAGATGTTGACACTGGTGTTTGCGGGTACTATTTAATGAAGATGCCAGTTGGGGACCTGTGAGGCGTCAGTTTCTCAAACTAGAGACTCTAATGTCCTTATCTTCTTGCCTCCCACTTCTTTTTCTACTCTGGTTAGAGCCTGTTGGTGCTGTCCTGAATGCAACGATCTATAATTTTAATCATATGTACATTCTAACAGTTAAAGACAGAATCCCAAAGAAAATTCCAGAAAATCACATCATATAAATTTATAAAAATTGATAGCCATCTGATGAGGAAAAACAAGTATATGACCCCCTACCAAACAGCAAGTATTCTGGCTCCTACAAGCCAGTTAGTCTTTCTTTAAGACACAGCACCAATCCCAACCAATTATCTACATCAAATACACCTGCCTCACCTCGTTACCTGTATAAAAGACACCTGTCAACACCCAACCACCAGCATCCAACATCACCACCATGGGCAAGACCAAAGAGCTTTCTACGGACATCAGGGACAAGATTGTAGATCTGCACAAGGCTGGGACGGGCTACAGAGAATCGGAAAGCAACTTGGAGAGAAAAGATCAACTGTCGTGCAGTTATCAGGAATGGAAGAAGCACCACACCACCGCCAACCTCCCTCGTCTGGGCCTCCACACAAGATCTCGCCTCGTGGGGTGTCCCTGATCATGCGAACGGTGAGGAATCATCCCAAACCACAAGGGGGGAACTGATGATCAACTGAAGGCAGCTGGGACCACAGCTACAAAAGAAACGGTTGGTAACACACTACGCCGTCATGGATTGAAATCCTGCAGCGCACGCAAGGTCCCCCTGCTCAAGAAGAAACATGTAAGTCCCCGCATGAAGTTCACCTTCACCACCTGGACGACTCAGGAGGCCTGGAGGAAGGTGATGTGGTCAGATGAGACCAAAATAAACTTTTGGCCTCAACTCAACTCGTCGTGTTTGAGGGCAAAGAACCCAAGTACAACCCAAGAACACACCATCCCCACCGTCAAGCATGGTGGTGGCAACATCATGCTTTGGGGGTGCTTTTCAGCCAGGGGACGGACAACTCCATCGTATTGAGGGGAGGATGGACGGGGCTGTATCGTGGAATTCTGGACCAACATCTCCTTCCCTCAGTGAGAGGGCTGAAGATGGGTCGAGGATGGGGGTTTCAGCACGACAACGACCCTAAGCACACCGCCAAAGCAACAAAAGATGGCTGAAGAAGAAGCACATCAAGGTTCTGGAGTGGCCTAGCCAGTCTCCAGACCTGATCCAATTGAAAATCTTTGGAGGGAGCTTAAAATTCGAGTTGCCAGGCGACAACCTGGAACTGAATGATTTGGAGGCTGTCTGCAGGGAGGAGTGGGCCAACATCCCGGCCAAATGTGCACAAACTTGTCACCAACTATAAAAACCGTTTGACATCTGTGCTGGCCAATAATGGCTTTTCTACAAAATATTAACATGCTGTTTGTCCAGGGGGTCAAATACTTGTTTTTCCTTATCAGATGGTTATCAATTTTAATTAATTTATATGATGTGATTTTCTGGAATTTTCTTTGGGATTCTGTCTTTAACTGTTAGAATGTACATATGATTAAAATTATAGATCGTTGCATTCTTTGTAATTGGGCAAACCTGCAAAATCAGCAAGGGGTCAAATACTTATTTCCCCCACTATATATATAGATATATATATATATCTATATATATAGAGAGATATATATACTGTATATATGTGACAGTGTTTCTGTGTGTGTCTATGTGTACATGTCAAAGTCAAAGTCTGCTTTATTGTCAATTTCTTCACATGTCAAAACATACAAAGAAATCGAAATTGCGTTTCCCTCCATCCCACGGTGACAACAAGACATTTTAACCAATTTGGTCCACAGACAAACATAACATTCAAGTAAACAATATAAAAAGTAAAAATAAGAAGATATTTACAATGAGGAAAATAAGAGCAGCAATGTGTACATGTGACAGTGTTTCTGTGTGTGCAGCCTGTGCGTGCGACCCTCAGGGCTCTCAGAGTTCGTTGTGCGATCAGCTGACTGGTCAGTGTGTGTGTGTGTCCGGGGCGTACGGGCGGCAGTGTGAGCGCTGTCTGCCGGGTCACTGGGGCTTCCCCACCTGCCGCCCCTGCTCCTGCAACGGGCACGCCAGCGACTGCCAGGCCGACACGGGGCGCTGCCTCGACTGCAGGGACCACACCACCGGGCACACCTGTGACAGGTGAGACACACTATAACACACACTGACAGGTGAGACACACTATAACACACACTGACAGGTGAGACACAATATAACACACACTGACAGGTGAGACACACTATAACACACACTGACAGGTGAGACACAATATAACACACACTGACAGGTGAGACACAATATAACACACACTGATAGGTGAGACACAATATAACACACACTGACAGGTGAGACACACTATAACACACACTGACAGGTGAGACACAATATAACACACACTGATAGGTGAGACACAATATAACACACACTGACAGGTGAGACACAATATAACACACACTGACAGGTGAGACACAATATAACACACACTGACAGGTGAGACACACTATAACACACACTGATAGGTGAGACACAATATAACACACACTGATAGGTGAGACACAATATAACACACACTGACAGGTGAGACACACTATAACACACACTGACAGGTGAGACACACTATAACACACACTGATAGGTGAGACACAATATAACACACACTGACAGGTGAGACACAATATAACACACACTAACAGGTGAGACACACTATAACACACACTGACAGGTGAGACACAATATAACACACACTGACAGGTGAGACACTATAACACACACTGACAGGTGAGACACAATATAACACACACTGACAGGTGAGACACAATATAACACACTGACAGGTGAGACACATTATAACACACTAACAGGTGAGACACACTATAACACACTGACAGGTGAGACACAATATAACACACACTGACAGGTGAGACACAATATAACACACACTGACAGGTGAGACACAATATAACACACACTGACAGGTGAGACACAATATAACACACACTGACAGGTGAGACACACTATAACACACTGACAGGTGAGACACACTATAACACACACTGACAGGTGAGACACACTATAACACACACTGACAGGTGAGACACAATATAACACACTGACAGGTGAGACACACTATAACACACACTGACAGGTGAGACACACTATAACACACACTGACAGGTGAGACACACTATAACACACACTGACAGGTGAGACACAATATAACACACACTGACAGGTGAGACACACTATAACACACTGACAGGTGAGACACAATATAACACACTGACAGGTGAGACACACTATAACACACTGACAGGTGAGACACAATATAACACACACTGACAGGTGAGACACAATATAACACACTGACAGGTGAGACACACTATAACCACACTGACAGGTGAGACACAATATAACACACCACTGATAGGTGAGACACAATATAACACACACTGACAGGTGAGACACACTATAACACACACTGACAGGTGAGACACAATATAACACACTGACAGGTGAGACACACTATAACACACACTGACAGGTGAGACACAATATAACACACACTGACAGGTGAGACACAATATAACACACACTGACAGGTGAGACACAATATAACACACTGACAGGTGAGACACACTATAACACACACTGACAGGTGAGACAATATAGCACACACTGACAGGTGAGACACAATATAACACACTGACAGGTGAACACAATATAACACACTGACAGGTGAGACACACTATACACACACTGACAGGTGTGAACACAATATAACACACTGACAGGTGAGACACACTATAACACACACTGACAGGAGACACAATATACACACACTGACAGGTGAGACACACTATACCACTGACAGGTGAGACACATATCAGGTGAGATATACCTCAGTCCCCCCCCCCCCCCCCCCCCCCCATCAGACCTTTGAACCAATCGTGCGTCCTCATTACTTCCTGCATCTCCCCTCGGTCCAGGTGTCTGGGTGGTTACTATGGTAACCCGGTTTGGGTCAGGTGACCACTGCCGGCCCTGCATGTGTCCCCGACGCCCCCGACAGCTCGCGGCAGTTTGCAGGAAGCTGTTCCCGTAGCGACGACTCCCAGCAGGCCGTCTGTGTCTGCACCCGGATTCAGGGGTCAGAAAAACTTTATTAACATTAACAGTACTTTATTTATCTTAACAGAGATTAAAACAGGTGAAGTTCAAAAAATTAAAATTAATAATTTAACAATTTAAAAATAATAATTTTTATATAATTTTTATTTGATTTAATTTACTGTAACTCTTCTTCTTCTCCTTCTTCTTCTCCTACTTCTTCTTCCTCGTCTTCTTCTTCTTCTCCTTCTTCTTCCTCTTCTTCCTCTTCTTCCTCGTCTTCTTCTTCTTCTTCTTCCTCTTCTTCTTCTTCTTCTTCTTCCTCTTCTTCCTCTTCTTCTTCTTCTTCTTCTTCTTCTTCTTCTTCTTCTTCTTCTTCTTCTCCTCCTCCTCTGCAGGTGCTCGCTGTGACGAGTGCTCCCCTGGTTACTATGGAAACCCTGGCGAGGTGGGGGGGCAGTGCCAGCCCTGTCAGTGCAACAACAACATCGACGTGCTGGACCCCGGGGCCTGCGACCCCCGCACCGGCGAGTGTCTGCGCTGCCTGCACCACAGCGAGGGCCCCGCCTGCCAGACCTGCAGGCCCGGTTACTACGGCAACGCCCTGCTGCAGGACTGCAGCAGTGAGTACGCACATCTGGATGGGTGGGATGTAACATCTGGATGGGTGGGATGTAACATCTGGAGGGATGGGTCTCTAACATCTGGATGGGTGGGATGTAACATCTGGAAGGGTGGGATGTAACATCTGGAAGGGTGGTTCTTTAACATCTGGAAGGGTGGTTCTTTAACATCTGGATGGGTGGTTCTTTAACATTTGGAAGGGTGGTTCTTTAACATTTGGAAGGGTGGTTCTTTAACATCTGGATGGGTGGGATGTAACATCTGGATGGGTGGTTCTTTAACATTTGGAAGGGTGGTTCTTTAACATTTGGAAGGGTGGTTCTTTAACATCTGGATGGATGGGATGTAACATCTGGATGGGTGGTTCTTTAACATTTGGATGGGTGGGATGTAACATCTGGATGGGTGGTTCTTTAACATTTGGAAGGGTGGTTCTTTAACATCTGGAAGGGTGGTTCTTTAACATCTGGAAGGGTGGTTCTTTAACATCTGGAAGGGTGGTTCTTTAACATCTGGATGGATGGGATGTAACATCTGGATTGTGGGATGTAACATCTGCAGGGATGGGTCTCTAACATCTGGATGGATGGAATGTAACATCTGGATTGTGGGATGTAACATCTGGAGGGATGGGTCTCTAACATCTGGATGGATGGGATGTAACATCTGGATTGTGGGATGTAACATCTGGAGGGATGGGTCTCTAACATCTGGATGGATGGGATGTAACATCTGGATTGTAGGATGTAACATCTGGAGGGATGGGTCTCTAACATCTGTATGGGTGGGATGTAACATCTGGATGGGTGGTTCTTTAACATCTGGATGGGTGGTTCTTTAACATCTGGATGGATGGGATGTAACATCTGGATTGTGGGATGTAACGTCTGGAGGGATGGGTCTCTAACATCTGGATGAATGGTTCTGTAACATCTGGATGGTTTTGTGTAGGGTGATGGGTTATTGAAGGGTTTGGGCTCTGTTCTCTAACATCTGGATGATGGTTTTGG